>NC_143014.1:188180280-188349030 GCF_055824585.1 Amblyomma mixtum | reverse complement strand
GACTCTCTCTCTCCATCTGTCGAAAAATTGAATTCTATCGTTGAAACGAACGACGCAGTATATATTCGCAAGAGGAAGGTCGTAAAAGAATTACAGGAACTTCATGCACCCACCGCGGTCCGCATCCCGCACCGGGCTGTGAGCTCGAAGGCCACACGCTATATCAAAGGACTGCGGTAATTACTGAACGAAAACTGTAGAAGCTAATCTGGGTGGGCTAGTGCTAGTATCGACGCAGTGTAGAGCACAGTGTGGCCGGCGCCCGACTAAACATGCACACCGACCCCGTATTTATTCTCTATATAGCGTAATCTAATAATCAAGTGCTGCTCGGAACGTCCCGCGACGCAGTTGAATGTATTATTTCCAAGCTTTTACTGCTGCACCTTGGCACAATTTCAGCCCCCCCCCCCCCCCTCTTTCTTAATGTGTCCTGAATAACCTTTGCAAATGCTACTCAATATTAAAAGTATTAAAAGTAACATGTACCAACCAAATACGCCGAATCAAAATCTCTTAGGCGATCCAGGGTGGATCGCTTTAATGGGTTCGCATTTTCTGTTGCTGCTGATTCTGTTGTAGCTCCGCCTTAAAGGTATGACGTGGTATAGCTTTAATGGGATAATGCTAAGAAGTGCTTGGGACTGGGCTAGTTGGAACATCTTCTCATAAATGCTGCGCTGCTTAGTTGTACACGGACAAAGAAACTGGACAAACGCTGAGGTTAAGGATAATGCTTCCATGCCCTGAATTGGCCATTCTTTGCATTCATAGATTGCATTGGAGTCACCATACCACACCTGGCGCAACGGTGCAGCGGTGCGCCACTGCGCCGGCGAATGGCTGTTTCATACACAGCCACCGGTCGGGCTCTCTCCGAGCGCCCTCTCCTGACAAATCTTTAACTTAACTGCCACCTGTCAGAGTGGGCAGTTTGGTCACAATCCGCTGGGCAGGTTGTAATGACGTCACAAGGTTCACAACGCGTCACGCGTTACGTGTCAGCGCGTGACGGCGGTCATCATTTCCTCTTGCAGAGGCGCTTCTGTAGAACAATATATGGGTGCGCTCCAATGCTAGTTTATCCGGTTTTAAAACTCCGGTCACCGTGCACATGAATCGGGATATGATGCGCCGCGGTCTCGTCGCTTGCTGGTGGCGGGAGTGCTTGCTGGCCGCAAGTCGTAAAGGAAGTGTGTAATGACGGGCTTCCGTTAAACCGATCAAGTTGATGATGAGGAGGGGGAGGGGGGATATGCGGAGTGCTTTAATATCCTGGCTTAGGATGACAAAACGTATTCTGGAATTTTGACTGCCGATTCCTCGTTCTGGAAGGACGCGCTGGCTATGATCAACGCAAAAATTATTCTCGTTTACCAAATTACTCCAGCCCGGTATCATGTACCGACCCTGAAGGTCTCATATATTGCTTTCAGTGAATTATGGTTAATAATGTTTTCATCGATGTTCCAGGGGATCTGCTGTCCAACAAGACAGACACATAGCAGGAGGAGCCTAACAAGCGTTCGCTGGCTTTATTTAAAAGAGCATGTAGCGTTAAAAGCCTGCGTAGGCTGTTGGCGAATCGAATGCAATAATTGAAATCATTCGCTAACGATTACAAAAGTGGTACTCCATGTGCATTCGGTTAGGTGCAATCATTATTTCACTCGTATTCAATTATATTTCAAAAATTACTACTTGCATCTGCTTAAATCGCGTTTCTATACCTCGCTTACAAAAATATTTGTTGAAAAGTAATTGAAATGTTATTGGTAAATGTTGCGAAATTACTCTGAAATAGCATTGTTTTGCGGTTGATAAAACATTGAGGGGTCATTGACATCTCTTGCCACTGAAGTACGGTTCAAATTTTATCGAATACTTTTGTGTTGGCATTTTGTTGTTTTATTATGAATATCTTGTTGGGAATTTGGAAAACCGCCATTGCACATAAAATTTTAAACACACGCATGAGCACACACACACAGCCCTCGCATTACAGAAACAGTTTCAACATAGGACTCTCAAATACGCAGTGGCTGGAAATCCTCAGCTTCATCCTTATATACTCCTCTACAAGGGTGTCTCGATTGATGCAGCTAATGAACTCCCAACCATCAAAGTTATCTAAATTATTATTGCGGCTATTTGTCTACTTTGTGGGCAATCATTCATGTTCACATGGTACGTTGGGTTTGTTGAATGCTTTGATTCCTTCAAGAACGCCTAAAATAAAGCCAATAGTAAGAGCAGCTTTTGCATCAGCGCACATACGAACCTCCACAAAGCGTGGGCGGCAGCAAGCGCTATCGCTACTTCCTCGGGGCGCGAGGCGGGGCCTCGTCATGCGGTGTCCCGGACTAGGGACGCCGACGATATAGCGGGCCACTCTGTTGCTCCCAAACTCTATTGCACCTAATAAAAGTTTTCACCACGGCCCCACAAAACATAGGCTTGCGCGTGCATTGTAGCACCGGCACTTTCTTTCCTATGAAAGGAGTTTGGGCGGCTTACTAGAGTCATTATAAACGCTGCGTTCTCACTGAGCATAAAGTACATGGTAAGACTGAGGTACAGTCGTGAGCAAAAGTGGAGAGATCGGCGCTTCGACGGCGGGAGCAGTTGCGGGGCCGCCCCACGGCGCTGCTATCTCGCCGCGCTCGCTCGCTGCGAGAGTGCCTCGAGTGACGACAAACTTCCCCCTCGCTCTCGCGCGGGCAAGCGAGAGCGACGGGGAAGCGAGGGGGGTTCACCAGCAGAGTAGCCGAAATCCGCACTAGGAATTTATCAGTCGTGATAAACACCCGCGCGAGAGCGAGGGGGAAGTTTGTCGTCACTCGAGGCACTCTCGCAGCGAGCGAGCGCGGCGAGATAGCAGCGCCGTGGGGCGGCCCCGCAACTGCTCCCGCCGCCGAAGCGCCGATCTCTCCACTTTTGCTCACGACTGTACATACATCAGGCACATCTATATTATGCCTACTTTACTTCAGTTAGGCTAAGATACATCACCACTTTCACAACTGAATCTCAAAACATGTACTCAATAAATACATCATAGTGAAGTACTCAACGAAAATACCATTGACGTTTGCTGAATAAATTCAGTGACTGCTGAATTAACTGAAAAACCGTTGAGTCTTCAAAACCTCAGCAGAATATGAACGGTAACACAGAGCTCATAGTGCCTGTTAGTGCTCAGCGCAGGCCAACGACGCTTTGCCTCAGCGAAAATTCTGTGCGCAGGAGCCCGAGAACGCTTCGATTTCGAGTAATGGGCCCGTTCTCTAAATTACCGCAATTCCCGTACGCTTAAGAGCGATAAGACGACACCGAGGCAGCGTGAATTCGGCGACCCACCAAACTTTTATAGCGCTTCGCGGTTCTCAACCGCGGCGATGTTCAACTACCTTTCCTCAAACAGACGAAATTAATGCCCGTCCTGAATTTACCACTATAGAGAACAAACAACGTTCAAGTGCCGCCAGGTTTTATTTAAGATAAGAAGCGCACACGTCTTCATTTGTTACGCACGCTCAGCCTCTTGTTGCATTCGAAGTAACTTGTCGGTAGTTCAACGGCAGTGACTCGTAAGCACCCCCCGGACGTGCACCGTTGTCCGCCATTCCACTAGCGGCCATTTCTTCTCGCTTAGGCAAGCAATGAGTGCGCTGCCAGCGAATTGCCTTCGATTTGCCTTCTCGCATTTTCGCGAGGGCGCGTGCGAAGCCCCGCTGCGACGGGTCCTAAGGCCGCGGGCTGCGCGCATAATGAAAGCGTTTCGTCATTGCCACGGCCCACGCCCTGGGGAACTGTTGCGTCGCGCAATAAGCACACCTCGTCTGTCACTGCCGCAGCGGGATTGCAGCTCTGCAAGACGGAGCACAGCGGGAAGGAAAAAAGAAAAGTGCTAGACAGCAACGGTCGATTACAGTCGCTACAGGAACGCTAACGCTTACCAGACTCGCAACAGCTCTAGGCCGTCCACATTTCCGTGTCTTCTTTGCCGCGTCTGTGTATAGGGAAGGAAGGAGGAAAAAAAAGCCGAAAATAACAGGAAAAACAACACAGTTACTAGACAACACTTGTGGAAAACTGCTGCCGTTAGCAGTGCTCTATTCGCGATTTGTAAAACAGGATGAAATTAAGGTGGAGAGACCAGATTCAAATAGATTCTTCAGGAACCCGCTTGATAACCAGCTGTCGTGTGTTGGCTGACCGTTCTTGGGCGATCTTGGTTGGCCAGTGCAAGGAGAGCGGACAAATATAGACGGCGTTAAAAATTAGGCTCGACGGATCAAAGAAAAAAAAAAACTAAGTGCATTGCACAAAAGTCGCTGTTTAGGTAAATGGATTAAGCGGACAGGTGAACACGAACCATTAGAAAAATTGTCATCGTGAACTCAGCTGTGAAGTAAAATTTACTTCAAAGCTTTTCACAACTTTACAATTCACTACTTCACAATTTACTTCGCAAATTTACTTCAAACGTTTTGTTCATTGCGGTTAGCGTGCATTTTACACTGAAAACTTACGGACGATGGCATTCGAAAACTATTATATTGTGCACAAAATTTAGTAAAGCGCCTATGTTCTGAGATGTGCACGTCTGGAATTTCACCCCCTAACCGCGTAGTTTCGAATGCGAGAACGCGGCGCTCGGCAGGAAGCTCGTCCCTAATACGACGCAGCTGTTGCGTATGGCCCTTCACCTGAGAAAAACGTCGAGTTACAGGCGACGGTTATAAATTTTCGCTCCTGGCCAGCAGTGGGGTATCGCTGCGCTTGATCGCATGCAAAGTATGAAGCTGCACCACGTCTTATCACCCACTTTAGAAGCAATCGCTTAAAGAATAGCGCTCGCCCCATGTCGTCGTCGCAGTGATTCTTCGGTTTCGCTGGTCAAGAACGAAAAGCTACCGCCGTCACCTGTAATTCTACATTCTTGTCAGGCGAAGCGCCATACGCAACAGCTGCGTCACGCCAAGGAGGAGCCACATGCTGACTGCCGCGGTCTCACATGCGTAATTACACGGTTCTGGCTGAAATTTTAGACGTGCACATCGTAGGAGACGGACGCGTTACTCAATTTGTATAAAACAGAAGTTTTGGAATGTAAACATGCACGCTAACTGCATTGGATAATAGGTTAATTAATGAATTTTAGTTGACTACTATGGCTAATCATTTGATTTATGAGGGTTTGACGTCCCAAAGCGACTCAGGTTATGAGGGACGCCGTAGTGAAGGGCTCCGGAAATTTCGACCACCTGGGGTTCTTTAACGCGCACTGACATCGCACAGTACACGGGCCTCTGGAATTTCGCCTCCACCGAAACTCGACCGCCGCGGCCGGGATCGAACCCGCGTCTTTCGGGTCAGCATCCGAGCGCCCGAATTACTCAGGTTAAGATGACATTGTTTTCTCACTGTTTGCGTCCACCTGTCCGCATAACCCATTTACAATAATGTATTTTGTTTATGGCTCTTGGTGTTTTTAAAAAAATCCGTCAGCATAATTTTGAACGCCCTGTTTATGTATTGAGAATACGCATAACGAGTGATTCAAATCCAGCCTGTAATTCGTTGTTTCCGCAATATTTCTCGTTGCACACAATACGCCAGGTACACATTGAGTTAGTTGTTTAGGCTAATGCTCTGAGCTCCACACCGCCTTCGCGAATTCGCTCGCACATTCAGAAATATTGCGGCTCCTTCACACATTGTACCTCGGGATGCACTGAGGTACTGGCGATGATGCATTTTTTCTCAATAAACTGTCTCTATACGCTGCTTTGGGCGCACCTGTAGTTGGTACACGAAGACCGTAGGTGTACGTATCTTAGAGAAATGCTTATAAGGCGGAAAATAAGCTTAACCGCTGAAGTGCAGTATTGCAAAAATTATATTTAATTTTGTTCTTTTCAAGCTTCGTAATCCGTTGAGGCACTGCCACGCCCCATTATCACGGGGATCACCTAGTCAACACGGCATATGGGAACAATATAGAATCAAATGAAAGTAATTATCTATACCGGCAGCACTTTTTTTTAACGCAATAGCGTTAAGACTCCCGTTCAGCGGAAAATCCGCGTCATGAGGGATATCACGCGTATATCTGTGAAATGAAACGATAACTTGTAATGTGAATTACATGACGGCGCATGTCTGAAGCGACTTAACTTTGTACAGTAATTGACTTTATAGAAATAGAAATGTCCATAAATTTTAGTCAATACTCGAACCCACGACCTTTGAGTCGCAAGCCATGCAGGCAAGCAACGGACTATACCATGCAGGCGCATAATGCAAATGCATTACTAGTCCCATTACGAGAAAATCCGGCGGCGGGAATGCCTTAGTGTGTGCTCGCAGATGATAAAGAAAATCCCAGCGATGGCAAGAAGAACAGGGTGACCTCATGAAGCGACCGTATGAAGCACTTAGCAAGCGTAGCACCGCCACTTCAGACAATCATATACATTTCGTTCGTCCATATTGTCACGTAGTGGTACTGCCACCCGGAGAGCAGGAAGAAGGCGAAAATCGCTTCTGAACAAAACTCTTTATTTGGGCTCACTTGCGCCCGCAAATAACTGAATGAGTCAGCGGTGGCGCAGCAACAAGCGTGCTCGGTGGTCGTTGAACCAAATGCCCGCCGCTCTCGGCTGCGCTGAATTTAAAGCTGATAGCGAACTTTCGAGAAGAACCATGCAAAGTTACTAGAACATTCTAGAACAACGTCGAAGCGGCTCCGCCTGTATGCGATCAATCGAGATAAATCTGGTCGCTTCTCTCATCCCAAACAAAGTGATAAAGCGACGCGCTGGCAGCTTTGAAGAATCAGCAAACAAATACAAAGATTCGCGGCAATATATACTCGCCACCGGCCAACCTCCATGTGGCACCAGTTTTCCCGACAACATTCGTGCCAAAATTGTGACGCAAACGTTTGTAGCACAGCGTTCTGGGTGGTGTCACACGACTTCCCGTTGCATACAGCCTACATGTGCTAGTCAAGTTGGCAGCTAGTTCATCTTGAAGACCAGTGCAAAACAAAGGACCAACGAAAGAGAAGACACGGGCGCTGACTAACAACCGAAGGATTAATAGAAATCTCAGCAAATAAATAAGGTGGAAACGTGCGGAAAACCAGACAAAACACAGAAAAACATGAAGGATTGCACTCTAGAGGAAAGACACTTACCAAGGAACGCTATCTCGTTTCCCTGTACAGCAACGGACGGTTTTGCCACGCATGTGTCGGAGTACTTAGCGTTGCAATATGCTTTGAAAATTTCCCTGCCTATCTGGTTACTACTCTTGTAATATCCGCGTATTACGCAAGTCCGGCAGGCAAGGATGATCGTGTTCTTTGCATTCGCGGTAGTGCAGAACGAGATTAGGAGAGGTTTTTTTTTTTTCTTGTCAAGGAAATTTTCGTGCTGTTTCAATCTGATGTTACACCTAGCCGTTTGACTATAACATATCTTTCAGCATGACCAAGGAACCCTATACACTACTCATTTTTTTTCCGGATAATGAACTTGTCTGCATGTGACACAGTGTACCTTTGAACGGTACGCCTTTGAACGGCCGGAAAGATTTATTATGGTTAAACGGCTAGGTGCATAAACGTCAGGTTGAAAGAGCACGAAAATTCCCTTGACAAGGAAAAATAAAATCCCTCTTCAAATCTCGTGTTGCACTGCAGCGAATGCAAAGAACACGATCATCCTTGCCTACCGGACTTGCGTAATACGTTGATAGCATACAAGAGTAGTAACCAGATAGGCAGGGAAATTTTCGAAGCATATTGCATCGCTAAGTACTCCGACACATGCGTGGCAAAACCCTCCGTGGCTTTACAGGGAAACGAGATAGCGTTCCTTGATAAGTACCTTTCCACTGCAGTGCAATCCTTGATGATTTTCTGTGTTCTGTTTCGGTTTGGTTTGGTTTATGGGGTTTAACGTCCCAAAGCGACTAAGGCTATGAGAGACGCCGTAGTGGAGGGCTCCGGAAATTTCGACCACCTGGGGTTCTTTAACGTGCACTGACATCGCACAGTTCACGGGCCTCTAGAATTTCTCCTCCAAAGAAATTCTAGCCGCCGCGGCCGGGATCGAACCCGCGTCTTTCGGGACAGCAGCCGAGCACCAAAACCGCTAAGCCACCGCGGCGGCTGTTCTGTTTCGTTTTCCGCGCGTTTTAACCTTATTTATTTCCTGAGTTTCCCTTTAAACCTTCAGTTGTTAGTCAGTACCCGTGTCGACTACTCTTTCATTGGTCCTTTGTCTGTTTTACGCTGGTCTTCAAGATGAACTATTTCCAACTCGCCCAATACAGCGCACTGTTAAGTTATGTTGGAAGCTAGCTTGCGACAAGGATTGGTACCGACGATAAATGCAGCTTCAATTGTATGCCTTCCCAGACTCTTTACCCCTTCCCTGAAGGTGTGGTTGAGGTGTCCACCGAGAAATGAGACAGTTACTGCGTCATTTCCTTTCCTCAAAAAACAATTTTCTTATCATTTTGATGCAACCGTTAGTCGTATACCTTTGCGGGTGGCACCATAGGCGAGTGTGTGTGTGTGTGTGTGTGGATGAGTTTCAATGCACCTAGGAACAGTAATGCTTTGCCATTCCCTCACGTAAGCAGTCTTGGGTGCCTCTTCCGGATTATCAGAACGAGAACACTATTGACCTCATAACCTGGAAAATGCTGGTCTGTGGTGAAGCCTCTGAACTTAGTCACGTAATGCGGGAAGTGTCAAGAAATGAACAAGACATTGAATGAGAGTAACCGTGTGCAACCAGGAGAAATAAGATAAATATTGCCGCGACTGCTCTTCGAGCCAGCGTCGGCGCGAACAGATCAGTTTCGCTGGCCACTGCACGAGAACACTATGCTACTGCCGACCACGCCTCGTGTTAAACTCCAACACATTCTCGCGCTGGGCATTGCACGTCGTCGTCTTCGTCAGCCTGCATCTGTGCGCAAGACACGAAAGGAAAGGAAACGCGTTTTCATTCGCGCTTTCAGGTACGTGGCGTTGATGTTCGCCTGGAAAGACCTGCTTTCGCAAATGTTTTGTTGTTCGCAAGGCTAAACCAGAAGCCATATTTTTTATTGCATGGAAGCACAACAACACTGACAGATTTCTAGCCTCATTTAACCAGGCCGGATGCCGCGAATCCGTCATCATAGCCGCACCATGGAGCAGCCTGCTACCATTCTGCCCTCACAACAAAATTCCGGGACACACACATCCGTCGAGTAAAGGCAGCCAGACAGGAGGCCGATCTTGCGCAGCATATACCCCACGCACCACAGCACAGTGCTCTCTAAACAGAGACTTCGGTGAACGTGGCGGTTCAGAGTGGTGATCTATATTGCGGCTTTTACACCGGTTAAACAGCCTCATGAGCTCGAAAAGATCACTTGAAGCCTTATAACCTTCCACTGTATTAAAAAATCTTGAGTATAAGGCGTGATCTCAACGTCTTTTTTGAGAGTTCGTTGAAGGATGTCCCCCCCCCCCCCCCTCCTCCAAAAAAAAAAAAAACACGGCAGTACGACAAAGCACAAAGCAATGATGAAAATTAAGGGGGCACTTTGACTGTCTAAAGTGCGTAGAGGCGGAAGCGTTTTTCGGACCACTTTCGCTGCTTCTGTGGCACGGGTGGCGTCACATATAATTGAGTACTAATAACTAAGTGATGACAAATCACTAATTAATGGTTAATTACTGATTAATCCCTGGATATTAATTAACTGCTAATTAATTACGCTTAAGCTTCACCTTTACGAGTGGAACGCGACAGCGTGTTGTAGCGCTGCCAGGGAGTCCACGGAACACCACCACCCGTTCGGCGCGATGCCTTGCCCTTTGAACGCAACGCTTTTTGAGGAAAGGAAATGGCGCAGTAATTCTGTCATCTCGGTGGACACCTGAACCGCACCGCAGAGGAAGGGAGGAAGTGGGAGTGAAAGAAGACAAAGAGGGCCAGTAATGAAGAAAATGAAAATTGTATTTGAGGAAAGGAAATAACGCAGTAACTGTCTCACATATCGCGGTGGACACCCGTCAAAATTCAGGGGCCCACTTTTCTGACCTAAAGTGGGGTCACTGATGTGTGGTTAAGACTAAGAGTGGAACACGACAGCGTCTTGCAACGCTGCCAGGGAGTCCATAGAACGCCATCGGCCAATCGGTTCTACGCCTCGCTCGTCAGTAAATTGGTTTTTGAGGAAAGAGAGTGTATCTGTCTCTCATATCTTGGTGGACACCTAAACCTCGCCGGAAGGGCAGGGAGGAGGATGAGAGTGATCGAAGACACCGTATGCACTGCATGCGGCTTTGTTCACTCCAAACCATCGGGCTGGCATGGCGAAGTCGATAGCATGCTCGTCTCGCACGCCGAAGACCGGGGTTCGGTTCCCGAGGTCGACCAGTTTCCTACTCCGCTTTATTTATTTATGTGGTCATACTAGAAAAGTTAATTAGGCTAACTGGGTAATTAAACAATTAACTAAGCTCAGTCCTACTGACTTCGAGCCTCACTATACGATCCCTTCAATTGGTTGCATGGTTACTAGCCAAAGTACAATTAGCCTGGTTTGAAACTCGCGCACTGTGACGTCACGACCATTTCGACCAATTGAAAAGCGTGACATTTCTGTCGACAACTGCTGCTTACAACGATGAGACATTAAAGGCTTCCGCCTTAATAGTCTCTAGCTACTGACACAGGCGGCACTTCACTGACCATGGCACAAGCATCCCCGGAGCACGAATCCAAGTTTTGATGGGTAAGGTTGTCAAGTTTAAAACAGCACGCCTTTGCGGCCGATTGAACTCAGATCTCTCGCACCCGCTTTAATACACTGTTGCCTAGGAAGGTGCGGTAAGGCTGCCAATATATCGGTATTGTAAATAACAACTCACTCAGAATTTCTGGCAATTATTTTCTGCAGAGATTGTATAGGCACTCTGAGGGAAAAAAAAGGGGGAGTGAGGAAAAGGAATGTGTCGGGATTTCCTTAAGAAAACCCCACATATGCCCCTCACGTCTAAGCCAGTGGGCGCGAAAAGAATAGGCAAATTCGTCTGTTAATCGTCTGTTAAGCACAACTACGAGAAAAGATGGTTTCCATTTTAAAAAAGAAAAACCTCGAAATAAGCTGACGGAGAAATAAGTGCCGAAGACCAGTTCCAGCAGACTCCAGAGGGAGAAACAAATTGTTTGGACGCATATGCTCCGACTGAGAGTGCCACACAAAGGTCGCAGGAATTCTATGCGTTGCCTGTACTTTTTTTTCGTTGCACAATGCAGTACTAGCATTAAGTAGATGTGCTTCGAAACCAAAAAGATACAGCATACTTGTGCTCGTGCAAACACAGACAGCTCCCTACCCATCTATGCTCTGGGTTTGTCGCCTGACGGATGAGATTTGAAGATGCCAGAAAGGCCCACTGTTGCGGTACTGATGCAAGGAAACCTCCAAATACTGTAAATCTTCGGAGTCCCGCGTGATGCCTCCAAAAAGGCTTAGTTTTGTACCCCAGTGACCTAGCCAAAATATCTTTGATCTATCAATGTTAAGAGCCGCACCCGAACTCTCACAAAACTGTTTCAGTTACTTGCAAAATCTCGAGCGTACTATTTTTATAAAAACAGAAAAGGGGGACGTCATCAGCAAAAACTAAAATTTTAAATTCATAGTGCAACAGCGAGAACCCACAAATTAATGTGTTTTTAAACGGCCACGTAGGCACGTTGACAGGGCTAAGGTACAAGGACGGGGAGGGGGGGGGGGAGAATATGTGTGGGATGTTGGCTTAATTTGAAGCTTCGTAGTGCGGTAATTAGGCGAGTGATTAAGAGAAGACTTAATTAGTCAGAATAATTATAGTAAGATTATGTACGCAAACTTCGATGTGAATGAGTTTAAAGACAAGAATGTGGAAACTGTGTAGTGATCATTGGGATAAATGTGTGAACGTGGACAAAGAACAGTGACTGTGTGTGAACAGAAGCCGCTGAAGGGGATCATTAACTCAGTCGCGTCGCACCTTTAAAGGCGGAGCTTTTGTGTCCCCAAAATTTTTATCGGCGTGTTGTTCGTGTTACTTATTATTGCAGACGCGATAAAACAAACATTACCGAAGTAGATGACGTTTCCATTCATCCACATCTTCCTCAGTCGGCTTACTCGAGTGAGCGCCACCTCTCCCATTCAAAATTACTCATATTATAAAATAAAAAAATCATGCGAGCGCCCGAGGTAGCCGCGCATACACACTTTTTCTTACCATATTAATTCCACTCCTGTCGAGCTTCGGCATGCGTGAAGCTCGGCTCTGCCCGAAAAAAAAACAGGATCCGAAACGGCGATCCGCTCGAGAGTACTGAACAGGCTGGCCCTCTATTCAATGCTGCGCTACCACGGCGAGCATACGGGAGCGTATTTTCCCTTCCACATCCGCCTCTTATATGCGTGAGCGAGGCGTAGTGAATTGTATCGGACTTGCGCCACTCTCTTACTGCGCACGATAAGTGCATTTGTGCCCAAGTAAAGAATGCGACAGCCAAAGGGACGCTCCGCTCGTGGGCGTATTGCAGCTGACTGACGGTCGATACGCCTTTCCTTCCTCCGCGTCTTGCTTGAAAGGGGAAATAATGTGACATCACTCGTTCCTCTCGAGTGTCAATATGTATATGTGTGCCACTTCAGGACGCTTGTCCATTCGTTGCTTGGCATTTATTTTTTGCGCATGTTGAGGCTATACCCGCACGGCATGAAAGGAGTCATTCAAAAACCATCACGAGAGGAGTGGAGAAAAAAATAACAAAAAAGAAGATGTATAGAGATGAGAGGAGGCGCGTCAGACTTTCTCGCGTGTGACTGAGCAGCTTCAAATTTTCGCAGTGCCGCAGCGCTGTATTTATATTCTTTCTCTTCTAGGCTGCCAGGAAACAGCGCCGTCATTGTAGAAAGCTGCGTGATGGAGGGACTTTCCACTCCTGCCCATTGTTCGAGGGAGGGAGGGGGAGGGCGGGTTACATGAGCGTGCCCGATGTCGACAAGGCTGTGGAAGATCGAAGCGAATTTTGCGAACATGAACGGCACGGCACTGGTGGGCACGCAAAATGCGCATTAACATGGTACCGTCCCAGAAGCATAAGCGGAGAAGTGCTGAGCTGACTTTTTTTTTTCAATATGCTCAAGTTTTGAGGCTTGCTCCAGAGAAGAAGGAAAGAGTATATTCGTGACTCGGGCATGCAACGTGTGTACAAGCGCTAAAACAGACGTGCTAAAATACGCAACATCCAGGAAAACTATTCTCCTAGTTATTTTTACCTTAACTTACTTAGGACACAAAACAATGCCTGGAAGCGGGGAGTGCGAAGGGGAGCTTCTAATTCTTGTTTTTTTTAAATGACCGAGGAACACCTCCGCCATTCTTTACCAGGAGAAATACACATAAGCGAAGTTGCAGTACATCTCGGTGGCGGTCGCGGTGGTTAAAGAGTGAATGCGATTTTCGTTTTTCTGTTTTAATGATTACGCGAGTCCTGCTATGCGAGTTCTTTGTATTATGCATCAGTACTTTGCAGTAAATGATAAAAGTAAAAAAATAAAAATTTTAACGTAGCTAAACCGAGTTGACGAGCGAAGGCATGTGTTTAGCTTTGTTGACTCATGGTTTCGCTTTGCTGGGTCGTCGGCACTTCTGGCGACGATATATTATACCCTGGTTGCGCTCTGATCGAGGTTAAGCTGCTCTGGTCTGTTAGCGCCACAGATGGAATTTATGAAGACGACAATGTGAAATGCAGAGCGAGAGTCTGTTGCAGTTTAACACGAGAAATGATCGGCTGCGGCGGTACCATAGTGTCCTCAGGCAGTGACCAGAGAAGCTGATTTGTTCGCGCCGCCGCGGGTTCAAAACCCAGTCGCCGCAACATTTATTTTATTTCTGTATGGGCTGTTGTTATGCTAGGTTTTTCCAAGTAATGTTCAAGGTCAAGCTTCACACAAACTCGATGAGCCGGTTAGACCTCGTGAACTAGTGCTTTCGCCCGAAAAATTGCCCGTTATGAATTGAGGACATTATGTGTCTACTTCGCAGCCTGTTCGCTCATCCGTACACTCTTGTTGAAGGCAGTGAATTGTGAAATCCAGAAGCTGCTCACACTATTATTTTTTGCGCACCGTCTTTGCAAAAAGTAGCAACCCGGCTTGCTTGCCCACGGAAAAACCAGTCTGGTGGCGGAGCAGTGACGCTGCGGTCAACATGCCCTCGTCGGAAGCGAGGATAGCCTACGTGACGTGAGCCTGCACCATCGCTACCCTTCTCTGGATAGCTGTCGCGGTAGCTCAGTGGTTATGGAGCTCGGCTGCTGGCCAGAAAGACGTGGGGTCGATCCCGGCCACTGCGGTCGAATTTCGATGGAGGTGAAATTCTAGAGGCCCGTGTACTGTGCGATGTCAGTGCACGTTAAAGAACCCCAGGCGGTCGAAACTTCCGGAGCCCTTCACTACGGCGTCCCCCATAGCTTGAGTCGCTTTGAGACGTTAGAACCCCACGAACCATAAACCAAACTTCTCTGGATAATAGTGTGTCTCGGGATGACACGAGAAGCTCTAAGAGTAACGTGGTTACTTTTGGCAACGATGGAGCATGGTATGCTTGTATGACCGAAAGATACGGAGCGTGACTGCTGAGACTGAAGGAACCAACTGAATTCTGTGTGAATGGTCGTTTCCATGGTTGCATGAATATTAGCCCTAACTCTAAAAGGCGGCAAGGGAGCGCAAAATCGGCCGATGAAAATATACCCTATGCGTAAGAATCCTATTAATTCCCATTATCTGAAAAAGACACACAATCCAAGATTACGCACGGCTAATTGTAGTATGGGTTTTGAAATGTATTCATGTGACAGGTGAGCGAATGAGAGGAACGCGGTGGGCACGAAAAATGAGGCGCATAGAACAAATGGCGTACTGCACATGTAAGGCGCGAGCGCATGACTGCGGTGTCGATAACCGAGTGCTTGAGGCCGACATCTATAGCAGAAACGCGCCACGGTAATACACCACAATTCAAGCGCTTTAAAAGGATTTGGTTAAAAAAAAGGCCATTAAAATCGTGCTTTTCAAAAATTGCTAAAGACACGCAACTTAAGGCACGCCTCAACATCCCTACGGACATGCGTGGGCGACTTGGACCGTTAACCTAAGACCCCAAGTTCATAAGTAGCAGCTTTTTGTCCTATCAGTATTTCGGACCCGAATGAAAGTGCATCGTTTCAGGTATCCCTAAACAGAGTGATCTTTAGAGCGAGCATTTAGAGGACTAAATGCTCGCTCAAGAAAGCTGGGGCAATTGATACTATGGGGTATAAAGACGTGAATATTAAGTGTGCACGCTGTAAACTTTTTTTTAGTAAAGAGTTTAAGCAAATGAACGTCAGTAACTATGAATAGTTTTCCTGTACATGCTCCCGCTAGAGCATATAACTGTATACCTCCGGTATAAAGTTAAAAACTCTGAAACTAGTGAAAAACTTGCAGGCAGTTGGCAAGCATCACCCATGTAACTTCTTGCCCCTGCGGTGGAGCTCACGATTCGATCTTCAATTTAAAGTAAAACGTTTCGGGTTTTGGATGCCTTTGAAGGGAAAGAGGATGATGCTCTTTATTGTGCAAAGCACTGAAGCGCCAGGGATCACCACAGGATCCCCATCACACTGCATAGTGAGAGCTCAAATTAAGCCCTGCAGCATGATTTTGACACCACCGTTTATGTTCGACAGCGGCGAGAAGGGATGGGGTAGGGGGACTCTCTGGAAGCAAACACTAGTACTAGAAATTATAAGCAAACCAGGCGCAAGGCCGGCTTAATCAATCTTCCGCGTTCCGACGCACCGACCGAGCGAACGGCAGACGTCTCCATATACACATAAAGAAAATCTCGTCTGCACTCAAAGTGGCTGCGGGCGCTCGTGTGGGGCTACGCCGGCGCTTCCCTCCGCCTCCCTACCAGTGACCTTAGCGCGCACTGATGCCTCTAGAAACTGCCGGAACTATCAGCGGGCTTATCCGTGCGGCAGCACCACTTTCGCGTCTTTTCGCAGAGCTATTTCCACAGTGTCGTCCCGACGTTGTTGTGTGAGCCGCAGAGAAGGACGAGCGCGCGGAAGCTTAACGTTTGTTCAGCATAACTAGCAGTCGCGGGAAGGTAACGAGAGCGACGCCGCGCGCTTGCTTCTCGGTTGGTTCCTGTCAGGGTTTGTGCGACAGAGCTTGAAAGACCCTGGTTTCTATATTGCTGTGTGGTGAGAGCCGTAGCGAAAGAGCTGGTTACTCAGTAATGAGTAGTTGTGTGCAAACTTGTGTGTGATCTCTTTATACTGTGTGCACGTTTTCGTTTGTCTGAGACACGCTACATAAATTTCAAATTTCCCTTCTTCGCAGCGATTGTGCGTTCTGCACGCACTCCTCAAGAAAGACCGTTGTGTTGTTCGTGCGCCGACCGAAAGGAGCTATACGCCGTGACATCCATCTCCAGACAGACATTCGAAGAGAAAGACCAGCCAACCTTTACCCTGGGAATAGCTATCCATGGGTGGTGCACAATACACACGAGGTATATATATGTAAACTATCCGCGAGGGAGGGACTTATTAGAAGGAAAGGTAGAAAGGACCGTCTGAATGATGATTCCCTGGCCTGCCTCTCAGCAGCTAAGAAAAGTAGAGAGAGGAAGAAAGAGCGGTGGAATATGGGTGATGATGAGGGCAGGAGGAAGGTGCGACTGCATAAACACATGTCACCAATTTGTCCGATCACAGCCGTGAGTCCAGACCCGTCCTGCTGAGAAAACGAAGTAACACCCGAAATGCCAGCTGAATTTACGCAGCTTCCGGCGAAATTTTCAGCAACAGGTCCGTTGATAAAGGGTCTGGTGTCAAACTGCGTCACGGAAGCAGCCAACAATCGCCTTTCGCGCGCGTAGATGGGGCAAACTGGCAGCGGAGGCTTACAAGGAAGTCCATACGTCCAAATTATGAAGGCACCTGGGGCCCCATCAGAGTGTCCTGGTCGTTCAAGAAGGCGTTTTAGAGCGCAGCTCTTTGGCGTCCGTTCCTGGGTTTCGCATCGTCGTCGGCGTTGTCGTCGGCCTCGTAACCAGCTCCGCCCCCCTTTCATCCCCCCAGCGCTAGCAGCGACCGACTGATACCGCTGGATGCCGCTGACGCCGCTAGAGAGTCAAGATAACGTGACTGCATAGAACACCGTCGCCGCCATGCAGAAAGAGGAGGAAAGGGTCCCCCCCCCCCCCCCCCCCTGTTCTTGTGTGGCGGATAGGGTGCTCTTCAGTTGCCGACGCGCCGGTTATTTCACGTAGGCCCCGGCACGTCGACGAATACGTGACCACCTTCCCACGGCTAGACCTGGTTCTTAGCGCTGCGGAAGCGAGGGTATCATATTGTTTGTGTCGGCATCGGCGGCGTTGTCCCTGAAACCAACTCCGCAGCTGGGGTTGACTCACTATCGAAAAGGTGAAACAGCTTATTTGCTGCGCTCAAATTTCGCATTAGGAAGTAACGTAATCGTCGGTATTTTTTTTTTCTGGAATTGACGTAAAAAGAATTGACGTCCCGAATACGATAGTTTTTGCAGCGAATAGTGAAATATATTTTTAAGTTCGCAATATTCACAATTCCCGTACCATTTTTTTTTTGTAGATAATTGCAATATACGTCATATTCTTGCACTTTCATCGGAGCCAGCTGGTCCATAACAATTATAAACCCAGTTCTGTTGGCACTAGAATCACTGCATAAGTTTTCACAGTGTCGCCATCCTCCTCTCTCCGCCACCGGATGTGGAAGCTTCATGGCTGGCCCTGACTGACGTTCCCAGCAGAGCAATCGCATCCGTGTTCCCTGTGTGTCCGTCTTCACAAAGTCGTTATTATAAATGACGAATTAAACTTCCGTGTAGTTGGCACAGATAACTTCGGAGTTAACGTGAACGGACACTCAGAATAAGCGGAAAGTAGTTATGTTTGCAACTTACTAAAGCAACATCCGCGCATGTATGCGGGCCTTCGAGGAAAACGCGTAGGCTTCGGAAGCCCGCTGCTCTATGAAAAGTCCATGCAAATCATTCTGTTTGCTGTATAGCAGCCATATTTTTTCTGAGCCCGACGGTGAGGGGAAAAGGAATGCGGTGCTCTGAAAACTTATCTAGTGACTTCAGTTGGCATCATTTGTGAACGGAACCGTGGAGCCGTTTGCAGCGATAACTGGGACCAATTGTAACGGGAAACCAACTCGAGGAAACCAACCATCGACGGAAACGGGAAGCCAAGCACCGACGCAGGAAGAAAACGCGGAATTTTAAAGGTGCCAAGAAGAAAGCACCGAGGAGCAGTCAGGGAGGTTTGCTAAAACTTTTTTTACAGCATTAAAGCATTTTATTGCGCGCGAACTGATTTTATACTTTTCTGAAACAGTATATGCGTTGGTAAACTCTGCAAAACTGCGACCACAACAGGAACAAGGCCTGAAAACTCACGCTAGCAATATCAAGACTATCTATACAAGCAGGGCTCGAAGAGCAAGTCGCAATAGTTATTGTAAGCAGATAATCATGTTTAGAAAGAAGTGCACATTTTGTTCACACAAAAAAAAAAGTATCTTGAGGTTTTATCTTGCTTAAACGGTGTACTAGTCGCTCACTAATGTGCCATCTCTAGGCTGGCCGCCGCTGTCAGTTATTTGTGTTTGTTTTGAACCACATTCGAGCCTGGTCTTCTGCTCATAAAATAATGGACAATTGTGCGAGTGGAGCTTCACTGTGCACTCGCACCGCACTCAAATGAAGTTGTGCACACTTTCAGCGGCACCGCGCCCGCACCGAGCTCTAATTCGTGACATCATTCCGTGGCCGCTATAAATCTCAATTTGCTCTGCAAGGTCAGAGCTGCCTGACGGAGAGACAACGCACATCCCACCATTATTCAATGATAAACGGCCATACGTGCATTAGAGGCCAGTATAGCGTAATGAATTTCTCGCATCTGTACAAGAAAAGAATTCCGAGCAGATATGGGTGTGCGATGCTATTTAGAGTATGAGAAAAGAAAGCCTCGTCCTCCTTTTTTTTTATTAAGTTCTACAAATTTTACCAAGCAGGCAACACTCCACAGGGGACTAATCATTGCTGGCGCAGCTTGGGCGCCTTAAGCCGCCGTCTAGTGTCGTAATCGTGCCTACTCTCCGTGGGATGCATTCCTGTAGCGCAGCGGCCGTGCGAGGGCCTTGAAGGCATGGTTTGGAGCATATTCCTGCGTGGCGCATCTCGCGCTCACCCTCAGACACTTTCAATTTAACCAACACTTCGAAAGTACAAAAGTAATATAATAGTGCTCTAGAAAAGTAATGCGCGACCAGCTTAAGATTTGACGCAAGATGTTTTTAGTGCAGTGCTCTGAAATCCGCACATATATATGCACATATCTGCTACAAACACAAAAAAATTTTAACAGGAACATTGTGGTAAAACTCAAGCTAGTAGTATCGCATGTGTTACATGTAATATATATATATATATATATGTGTGTGTGTGTGTGTGTGTGTGTGTGTGTGTGTGTGTGTGTGTGTGTGTGTGTGTGCGTGCGCGTGCGTGCTTGCGTGTGTGCGTGTGTGCTTGTGTGTGTGCCTGCGTGCGTGCGTGCGCGTGTGCGTGTGTGCGTGTGTGTGCGTGTGTGTGTGTGTGCGTGTGTGCGCGTGCGTGCTTGCGTGTGTGCGTGTGTGCTTGTGTGTGTGTGTGCCTGCGTGTGTGTGTGCGCGCGTGTGTGTGTGCGCGCGTGTGTGTGTGTGTGCGTGCGTGCGTGCGTGCGTGCGTGTGCGCGTGCGTGCGTGCGTGTGCGTGCGTGTGCGTGCGCGTGCGCGTGCGTGCGTGTGTGTGCGTGTGCGTGTGCGTGTGTGTGTGTGTGTGTGTGCGTGCGTGCGTGCGTGCGTGCGTGTGCGTGTGCGTGTGCGTGTGCGTGTGCGTGCGTGCGTGTGTGCGTGCGTGCGTGCGCGTGTGTGTGTGTGCGCTCGCGTGCGTGCGTGCGTGTGTGCGTGCGTGCGTGTGTGCGTGTGTGTGTGTGATATAAAATTGTGGTAAGGAATTTGATAACGGGCAACCCCTCTGACATAACTGGCGCGAATGTCGAGCATGTGCGTTCATACTTTAGAATTTTTCCTGGCTTAGTTCTGTCAAGCCATTCGGTCAGTATGCCAAAAAGGACTTTTAGTTCTGTGGTATGACAGCTACGTATAAATATAGCATCACATAATTTCTTTGTTGGCACAATGCCAAGTTCGTTGAAGAGGCGCTCTGTATGATTGTTAAGCAGAGCGTCAGCAGTAATGCGAACTGTTTTTTTTAAGAGCGCTAGTTTTTTTCCATCACATTTCTCGATTTCTTGGGGTCTGCTACCAACTCCCTTCGGCGTGAAATTTTTTAAGTCCGAGGAATTCAAGGTGGTGGCCCCCATAGTAAACCAATATGCAACCCAATTGATGATTGATTGGTGACGTCATTGGTATATCGAATTGGTGATTGGTTTTGTCACTGATTTTGTGACGTCATAATTAACTAGTCACATGACGATGTTTAATCGCTTTTAACTCAGGAATTAATGAGGCATCATAAAACGAAATAGATATTTGGAATCCTCTATATGAGTAGAACAGGTTAGATACAAAATTAACTAATGAAGTTAATATTTAGTTATGGTTATGCTCAAACTTAATTGCTTATAATTAAATAACCGATAACGTCATGATCTAACTAATAGATATTCCTAACGGGCTCGATGAGTAGGACATGTTAGACACCAATATTGTGTAATTGGGTTAATATTTACTTATGATTAGGCTTAACATGGCAACCATGTCGTCAGCACTCGGCAGCTCACAATTTCACACCTCATGGCGACCGGGCACCTACCGCCTTGAGGCAAGGAAAAATGGCCCTCCAAAGAGTCGATAAACTTTTTCGACCGAAACTGGTCAAAAATATCCGACCTCAAGGCGGTAGGCGGTAAGTCCTTCCATATAGCACGCATAGCTGTGCTCGAGTTAATTTCAATCAATCAATCAATCAATCAATCAATCAATCAATCAATCAATCAATCAATCAATCAATCAATCAATCAATCAATCAATCAATCAATCAATCAATCAATCAATCAATCAATCAATCAATCAATCAATCACTTTATTTCAGCTTTCTTTACAAAACCTGAGGGCGGCAAATAACAAGCCGTCATTACGACCGCTTGAAAAGCCTCGCCACCCCAACAAAGAGGTCGTTTGGTAGCGACTATGATGGTTGCTTTATACACTTGTAACAACACAAGGTACACGGAAAGAAAAGGCGTGTAAATACATGAATAAAAGGAAACTTTTTTTTTTTTGCATGCACAAGTAGTATTTCCGCACAACAGAATAAAGGTTTTACACGACATTTACGGTTAAATGCAGTAAAGTTCTATACATGGTTGCACATACTGTGGGACCTAGCTTGCAAACACATTTCGAATAGCCGAGACAGACATGCTGTGCAACGTGTCGTAAAATCGCGTGTTCAAGTATTTCGGAAAAAATTATTTTAGTGTGGAAATGGCATAGTTTGTTCTGCATCGTGCTAATCAATAGATCATACGCTGTCGTGTCGTTTACGGTGTCCGATGTCGTACAAGTGTCACAATGCTGGAAAAAAATGTGTCATATTCGGCTATTATATTTTATAGAAGGATGCAGACCTGTAATCGAACGTTCTTGTTACGGGTATTATTCTGTATTGCAGGTAGATAGGACGTGTCGGAGCATCATACGGTACATTAGCAATTATGCGAAGTACTCTTTTCCGCAATACTAGAAGCTTTTGGATGTTGGATGCTGTGTTTTGTCAACATACAAGGAAGCAATATGATACATGAGAATAAAAGAACGCATAGTACCGATTCAGCTTAGTTTTGGCGGGTAGAATATGTTTATTCCGCGAAATTATCCCAATATATCTGGAAAGGGATAGGCACACTTTGCTTGCGTGGGCGTTCCACGACATAGTAGCAGTAAATACCACTCCGAGTAATGTGAAGGTTTCCACGTACTCAATGGGAGCGTTGTCGAATTAGAGTGGTGGCACACTGCCTATATGCTGCCCCTTCGGATGGAATAATAAAGCTTTAGTTTTTAGTTTGTTTATTTTTAATGAGTTCAAAGATGACCAGTCCGATAATGATGACAAAACTGTATTTGCGGTGTTAGTTCTTTCATGTCAGGTGAGGACAAAAAGAGACTGGTGTCGTCAGCATATATGATGTACTTAACTAAAATACTGAAGGCTGCCCTGGGGCACGTCGTTTGTAATTGCTAACAAGTCCGAAGAGCCGTGATTTAAAGCATCATACTGGGAACGAGCACTGAAATGCAATTGAATGAGACAGAGGGCGTGGCCACGTATACCGTAATGGTCGAGTTTTTTAAACATAGTTTCGTGATTCAGTGTATCGAACGTTTTGCTAAAGTCTACAAAGACGCCTTAGGTGAGGTGTTGAGCTTCAAAGTTATTTAATATGTATTCTTTTTGATCAAGCAGAGCATGCTCAGTTGATCTATGCTTTGAGAATTCATACTGACAGTTGGCTATTACACAGTGCTTCTGTAGAAAATCGTCGTAACGTCGATGCATTATTCCTTCTAGCCACTTGGGAAAAAAAAGTAGTACAGATATTGGCGTGTAATTTCTTAGGACCTTTTTATCGCCTTTTTTATAAATAACCACAACTTTGGCCACCTGCATGGCCGCGGGAAAACGTCCTGTGCGGAGCGCGGTATTGTAAATATGTGTGAGGCTTGGCACGATCAAAGGCAGTACGTATTTTACAGGTAAACTTTGGATATTACTTGAGTCAAGACTTGTCGTGTTCTTTAAACTTTTGCACACTAAATAAACCTCAGCTTTGTCGGCTGGTTCAAGAAACATTGATTCGTTTATCCTTTCGCCCCAAAATCGAGACATACCTGGATTATACTGACTGCTTCCAACTTCAATGAAATATTGATCAATTTTTGTGAGAAGGTTACATTGCCAAGGAGATTCAGTTAAATTCTTGCATCTGCTCGCGATTCTTTATTCATTATTTTCAATCATCTCGAAAGCGAACGAAAACTTGCCAGCACTCTTAAATGCACGTCAAAGAGTTGTCTCATAGGTGGACACTGTTTTCATTTTATTTTTTTTCAGCGTCATTGTGTATAAACAACGAGATTCAGGAAAATTAAATTAAAAATAAAATCTCAATACAACGATGAAGAACTCCAGTGTCTCTCGCTATTCTTCCAGTAATAGCGATAAAGTTTAGTTTAGTTTATGGGGTTTAACGTCCCAAAGCGACTAAGGCTATGAGAGACGCCCTAGTGGAGGGCTCCGGAAATTTCGACCACCTGGGGTTCTTTAACGTGCACAGACATCGCACAGTACACGGGCCTCTAGAATTTCTCCTCCAAAGAAATTATAGCCGCCGCGGCCGGGATCGAACCCGCGTCTTTCGGGTCAGCAGCCGAGCACCATAGCCGCTGAGCCACGCGGCGGCGGTAATAGCGATAAAAATTAGCACTTACCAAAGTGAGGTAAATGTAACATTTTCTTCAAAAATTTTTTTCGGCAACTGACATGTTACAAGATCTATGACCGACTGCGTAACCAACAAGAACCAATGTTGGCGGGAGCAACGGCTGTGGGAAATATCTGGTGCTTTTTTGTGTAACCGAAAATAGCCAATTGGAGGCCAAAAACGCATTTCTGCATTAACACTCGGATAAGCACTATCTAAGCAGCGGTGGCCTTTGTACATCTACGAACGTATATGGCTGCTCACACGTCCTCAAAATTTGCAGCTATACTTAGTTTATGGATTTGGTCATGGATTTATAGGTTGCGTTTTCGGTGTCATAATATATTGCTACCGGAAACTTCTGTGTTTTCCAGTTGGACAAAAAGAATGTTTGCTGGATGGGCCCGGTAGGCCAGCTGAGGGAGTATTCTTTAGGTGGCGCAGCCTGTGTCCACGAGATGCAAGTGCGCCTTGCCTATGTGGGCTTCGCACTGGGCACTGTTTTGAAAGGAACACTGTTGCAAATCATTTCTAAGAGTCTGGGATGTTTTCCCCCCTTTTTTTCAGGTACAAGTTTGTCTCTTGTCATCACAGAAGCGTTTTTATTTCAGGCAAAAAGGTTTTGCAGATTAAAAGAAACTTACAGTCGTCTAATGATTGGTGGGTCCGTTATAACATGAGGCTGTTTTTTTTTTCCCCGCCTAAAATACAGAGTGTACCTACCTAAAATGCGCGCTTTCCAACGTTTGCATCGAATACCTTCTAGTGTCTATAATGTCGAAGGAACCATGGAACCAGCCTCGAATGCGAGACATTAGAGTGCACATGCTCCGTTTATCTCCTTAAGCGCAAGCTCTCAGTGCTGTAGAGAACGGCGGTTTCTATGTCCATTTGTTTAAATGTAGGGAGATAGTTCACGCATTAGTTCATCTTTCTGGGAGGAGTAGGAACGGGAGGCCTCCATATTTTTCCTTGCGCTTTCACATTAAAACTGTGAACTCTCTCCCTCTCTCTGTCATCGCAATTATTTTTTTCAGATGATACACTTAATTTTTCAACGTAAGACTCAAGCGAGAGCTGTAGGCCCTTGTTCTGACCACACAAGTTTCAACAAACACCACCTGTAACAAAAAGACGTACACTATTGTGGCGAGCGGATTCGTGCGAAGTCGAACCGCCTGCCATTGGTGGCCATATTACGCTGTTGGTTCGACAGTGCCGACGGAGAACTTTGGCTGAGTAAGTTCCGATGTAGTCAGGTTTGCGCATTGCTCATTGCTCTGGTTTTACTTTGCCCGTTCCGCATCCGTAGTTACATCTGTTACTGAATGAGTGTCCACTTGGTTCTACATGCATTAATAACATTTTGTCTAACCTTCGGTCCTAAAGATGGAAGGGGAGGGGGGAGAAGGAGGGGTTCGGTCTAGCTGGCTTCTGAGCAACAATTCGAAAGCATGGCACACGACATACACACTTACCAGGACTGCCTCCTATAAGGGGAAAATCCGGGATAAGACCAGGAGGCCACAATCACAGCGTTGGAGCATTTTTTTTTCTTTTCGTAGCGTGCAAAAAACCGCCCGCCGACTAACTAGCGATTCGTTATACTTTTGCGTCGCCATTTTCTTGCGCAATCTGTGCATACTCAATAGACTGCGTGGGCTGAGAGCCGTGGCAGCCGCGTACCGAAACAAATGCGAAGGGGTGGTTTTGCGCCGTTGTGCAACCGATGAACATAGGAGCCCCTCTTTTGTAGCCTCCGCAGCTATTCATGAAAACTGCCTGAGACGTGCACGGGAGCGGAATAGTGTAAGCACCGCACAAAGGAATCAAGCGAGGGCACAAATATGAGGAGAAATGAAACCAAAGGACGGCTGCGTCAGCTATATAAAAGCTGTTCCTCGCGTCTGCCTCACGAGG
This sequence comes from Amblyomma mixtum, assembly GCF_055824585.1. Taxonomy (NCBI): domain Eukaryota; kingdom Metazoa; phylum Arthropoda; class Arachnida; order Ixodida; family Ixodidae; genus Amblyomma; species Amblyomma mixtum. The sequence goes on along the minus strand of NC_143014.1, from coordinate 188,323,412 downwards.
CCTTCGCAAAATACGCCATAAAGCAAAGCAGACGGGGGAAAAAGGAACCGAGAGGTTAAACAGACCTTCAGGTAGATAAAATACAATATGAAAAAAAAAACAAAAGATGGCTCTCTCAGTAACAAAAATGACGAGATCTAAAATGGGCTACGTGCTTCAGGTGAAAGGGCTAGCGTAAGAAAGAAAACACCGCTCAAGCGGCACTTGCAACGGGGATATTCGGGAAACGCGTAAAAGAGAAGGCATAGGAAACTGTCTCTATCAGAATTGGCGTGCTCAAAAGCAAAAGAGGAATGAACGTTGGCACTCAAATGATCGCCCCCGTGGCCTCGGAGGGGCCCGTGGAGGTCCTTCAGGGAGCATCAGCGGCAGAAAGGGCCGACAGGAAGGTCCGTGCGCTCAACGTCGCGGCAAACTGTCGGCTCTCCTGGGAGCAACAAGTCATCGGAAGAGCCACAAGGCGAAGCCGAAGCTCGACAGAGAAGTGAGCGGAGCATCAAAAAGCCTGAAAAACAATTGCCTCGCGTCGTCCGAAAAAGAATTCTCAATTTCGATGTACACAAATCGCGGCACGTGTGTGCCTGGCGGCTTCGACCTGGAGTGCACGGCATATTGCTTCTGCCGAAGCTTCGGCTTTCTCACAAGCGAGCGAAAGCGAATTTCGTGGTGGCAAGGTGCAACATGGCTCAAAATTGCCCGAGCTTTGATATTTCAACGGCTCATATCGCGCTCCGTTCGTAATGTTTCGCTTAAGATCCCCGTTTTTTATACCAGTTACGTAACGCGTCACGAGACTACGTTAGCTGCGTAGGTACACAGGTTAAGAAGCTATGAAAAGGAAGCGTGCACTCAGCCCACTATTTCCTCTGGTTTACCGGCGGTTTCGATTGCCTAGGCGATGCCGCCACCCCTTTCTATTTTTTCGATGCCGGCGACGACGAGCGACACTTGGCAGACAACGTATGGAGAAACTGCAAAGTTTTCTGTATCCACCCAAGAAGCGCAGAGCGCCGTTTCTTCATTTTTCTTTGTGCTCTGGCATGATTGCATCGGGAGGAGTGGTCGGCTGCTGATAGGATGGAAGCACATGTAAATAATAATAATAATAATAATAATAATAATAATAATAATAATAATAATAATAATAATAATAATAATAATAATAATAATAATAATAATAATAATAATAATAATAATGGCCGCGAACATTTAATTACAAACAGTGGCAAAGCCTTAGCTCTAGTTACTCATGTTGTTCTCAAGATGAAAGGGGCGACCAAATGCAAGAAGTATTGGAAGGCAGTGAGGTGTTCTTGATTTGAGCTGTTCTCAGAAAGTAAAATAATTTGTTCATTTAAGCGCACCGTTTAGTGACAAAAACAGCCGACTTTTATATTGCGACGATAATGGACAGCTGGTAACCGCAGTACGCTAGGCATATGTGTTGAGGTGCAGCACGGCCGACTTCGCATTTGGTAAGGAACGCTGGGCGCAGAAAAAAGTGACTGAGTTGATGTTAGAGAAAGGACCTAGTGATTAGTTACAAGACGTGAGGGTGGGACATAACACGAAAAAGACGACGAGAAGAAGCGCCGCTCACAACTAATTATATTCTATAGAGAAGGACACTTAGCACATGCACAATGCACACCACCCAGCATGAAGACGGAAGATGATGACACGCTCGGAAAGTTATTTTCGGCCACAAACAATAAAACTGAAGTTTAACTGACGCACAAACTGCCTTTATACTTGATGAAAAACGACTCCAGCAGTTCCTGGCGTTTCGAAGTTTTGCTTCTGCGAACAGTTGTTGCAGCAGAAAAGCGAGGCTCACATTTGCAGAAGCCAATTGTGATGCCGGCCACTGCACCCTCTGTGTTTTTGTGAACCGCTTCGTAAACTGTAAACCACTTGTTGCGATTTTTTGAGCTGAACATTTGGTTCTGTAAGGGGCGCGTGTTTTGTTCATTCGGCCACATTTGGAAATGACGGGCTGCTGCCATTCAGTTTCATACATTTGTTGCTCGTAAAAAGGAAAACCACTTCCGTCTGACATGAATCTGCGGGCAGGATGTCATGCTTTCGCAAAATGCACGCAAGCCTTAACAATAAAATATCTACGCTTGATACACCGGCTTCTCTTTTCGCTCGTGGTAGCAGAAAGCCTGTCACAAAAAAAGAACGAGAGCCATGACGAAAGATGGCGTCGTAGCCCCTTGAAACGATGCGAGGTGAGTGGTAACACTGTACAGTCGGCAACAAACGTTTACAGGATGCATGGGCTCAAGAAGGAATCTGTTGTAGCTCTGCTTTAAAATTCAGCCGCCTGTATCATTTACCCTTCCAGGCGCCCCTCCTTATTTCAATTCGAAACTAACATTTTTACACCTATAACTGGTATATCCTGCCATCAGTAAAGCCAATTCATTAGTTTTCAAGCGCCGCAGCAACAGGTAATATTTTACGTTCATGTACAAAACTTTCTTCAATGGGCCGCAATGTTTAGAGCATCTAACAACGGGATGCGATGATTGGTCCGATAAACATTCGAGGAATCCTGGAACCACTTTTTATGTCTAAGATACGCATAATGCTCGGAAGTCCGAAAAAAGAATTGACATTATTGCTGGTGGCGAACCGTGTGCGACGAAGCTCGCTGTTTGTTGGCATATTATATACTGCGTTCGCTAGACTGCATAAGAAGCAATCCAAGTTTTGACAGGACGGATGCTAAATGGACCTTAAATAAAAAAAAAAACTCTGCAAAGCCCGGCACTCCAAGTTCGGCCATTGCGCAACGGTGTATAAATCGAAATGGCAGCTTTTATTTTTGTACACAGTTGTGCGCACAAGCTCGCGGTATTAGTGTGCGCTAACGCTTAATCAGGAAGAAGAGCTTCACTTAACAACCCCGAGTGGAAACCGAAGATATGCTGCCTGGAAGCTGTGTCATGGTCATTTTTTAAGCATGTAGTGTTTTTAGCTCCCATGCTTGGCAAAATCGGCCGAACGTCGTCCGGGAACGGCAGCGAACCAGAAATAGAATATGAAGCGAGCATTCCGAAACTTTCCCTTCGAATAGTTGTGAGCTTGGAGGTGCTAAAAGAACCTCGGGCCGATAGTGAAAACGCTGCCACCCCCGTGCGGGACTAAGTACGCTCTGATTAGAAAGGAGTAAAAAGAGAGCAGGCTGCCTTCAAGCGAACTCCCTTTTGCAAAAAGGTTTGGTTTGGTTTATGGGGTTTAACGTCCCAAAGCGACTAAGGCTATGAGAGACGCCGTAGTGGAGGGCTCCGGAAATTTCGACCACCTGGGGTTCTTTAACGTGCACTGACATCGCACAGCACACGGGCCTCTAGAATTTCTCCTCCAAAGAAATTCCAGCCGCCGCAGCCGGGATCGAACCCGCGTCTTTTGGGTCAGCAGCCGAGCACCGTAACCACTGAGCCACCGCGGCGGCTTTTTGCAAAAAGGAGTGCTCTGGGGGACAACTTACTCCCTTTTTTACTCCCGTATAGTCGTATTAGTGTTTAGAGTGTAGGGTCTGCAATGAGGACGATCGAGCTGCTGGCGGCAGCGCGTAGCACAGCGTGTTAAGCAATCCCATCTCATCGCTTGCAAGCCGCGACGTCCACCTGCGTGAAAGTCACTTAAATGATAAGGCTGCGTTTGTGTGAGCCCCAGTTTGGGGCTAAACAATGAACAGACGCGGGGCGTCTATAAAAAAGCAAAGTGAGGGTGGCGCAAAAGGGGTGGTCCGGACGCGCACCCTCACGCCTGAACAGCCTCCCCCCTCCCCCACCCCGGATGTTATCGCTGCGTTTGACTAGCGACACCTTGAAACGAAGTTTCACTCGGGACAGAGTAAGCTTACAGGCGTTTGTTTACTCGCGAGCGCGTAATCGGAAGCGAGTGAGTCTTGCTTGTTCTGCGCTTCTGCAATATCGGTGGCAGAAGTGCAGATGTGGGCATGCTTCTATAGGGCGCTGGAGCAGTTTCCCGCGGTAAAAATAACTAGAAATCTTAGCGCAGCTGCTTTGTTACAGGTAATGCGCTTGGGCTTTTATCATTCTTGCAGCTATGCGGCAGCGCTCGACCGCAAGGATAATTGTGAAAAGTGCTACCCGCATTAAAATTTTGAATCTTTTGCACCGGCTGCCGCAGCTCGAGAGCCGAATTCCTGCTCACGTCTGCATTTAGTTGTTTGGTGCGACATGACATCATCTGGACAAGACCCATTTCGAGACTGCGGCTAGGACCATCAGTAACTCACCTGAGACCGTGCTACGCCGGTACTGCAAAACATTGATGCTTCCATCTTCTCTTCACGACGAGATAGAGTGCAATGTTTAACTTGTTGGCATCAGTCTGCCATCAGCGTGAAGTTTCGTTAAGCTTCAATTGAAAGCCCGAATGGTCGCGCGGGTGATGCCAAGCCTTTTAGCTTTTGCTGTGCAGGGGTGAAGAGTTCAGCGTTATGACACAATGCGATCACTTCTTTCCAGCTTACTGAGCTAGGCTGCTGTCTGAAGCAAAGTTTCCAGGCTTTATTTTCGGTCAAATCTGTATTACTACGTAAGCAATATGAGTGTCATTAGGTGAAAGCACCAGCGTGTGTCTCTGCGTGGCCGCCGAGTGAAAAGCGGCGGGAGCTTCACTCTGCTCGGCGAGCGAGACGAGTGCGAGCATCCCCCCCCCCCCCCCCCAACACTAGATGTGAGAGGGAAAATCTGCATCGGCGGAGGCAGATAGGAGTGTGCAGCGACGTCCGCAAGAGAGCGGCGAGTGCAGAGAGAGGGAAAGGGGCTCCGAAAGCAAGCGCGCGGCACCAACTGAACCAATTGGGCCTGTCAATTAAGGCGAAATGTGTATAATGGGATAAATGCAAAAGCGTACAAAATCATTAACTGGCCATAAAGCCAGCCAAAGTAAAGCAAAGTGTAAATGCAGCAAATCTAAAGCATAAAATCATTAGCGAGCCATAAAAGCCAGTGAAAGAAAAGCGAAATTAATTGGCGCAACTTTCGCACATTTGGATGCCGTAAAAGGGAAAAGCATCAAATCGAAAAGCACCAACTAGAAAAGCGCCAAATAGAAAAGCATAATCCTAAAAGCGTACTCTGCTTATACGCATTTCATCGCAGCATACCATCTGAGCGTTTGACATTTTTTTTTGCTCATGAGTTGCTCACCCAGTGAAGAGAAAGACTCGAGGTGGGTGGATAAAATTCTGTAACCGGAAGATTTTCTGCGTTATTTGGAATCAAAATAGTATGAACTTGCTCAAAACGAAATGCTGGGCTAGTTTGTACAGTGTGCTAACATTCCTATAGCGCGACAATGAACGCAGACACTGACAGGGAGACACCGCAAAGCGCTGACTGCAAGTAAGTTTATAGCTGCGTGCTGCCCATGCGTATATAGAGTTCAGTGCGCACGCAATGCAAAGGAAAAACACCATGTCTCAAGTTATCTCTAGCAGCAGCGGAGACCTGCACGTGAACACTCCTTTTATAGATACAAAACAAAAAATACCAAAGGCACAGAGAAAGGCATCCGATCTCTCAGAAAAGACGCTCTTTTTCGCTTAAAAACACCAATGGTGTGCTGACACAGCCGTCTTATTTCTTCGCTATTTCCCCAACCTCAGCTATCTCTCTGGCACATATGTCGACGTGCTTACGAAGAATCGTGGTTCTTCCTAAGAACGGCACATGTTTCTTTCTCGACACCTTGGCGCGTACTGCCGTGATTGCAGGCAGTGCAAGGAACATGGACCGTTCTTGCGCAGCGCACGACAAGAAACTTAGTTGAAGTCAGCGCTTTGTGGTGTCTCCCTGTCAGTGTCTGTGTTCGTTGTCGAGCGGTGGGAATGTAGGCAAGAAACAAAATAGTTGCAGCGGAGTTCTTCTGGTTTACTTTTCCAATGTGCATACTAAAAAAAAAAAATAAATTCGGTCTTTATTGTGCTGCGCGATTACCCCGCAGCCGGAATACATGCGTGCTGTTCAACGTTTTGATCTTATGCCTGCGCAAGGAACAACACAAGGAAGTCTGTCACTAAAGAAACCTTTATGCATTGTTTTCTTCGCGCCACTTGCGAGCACCCACGTAGCAGCAGCGATGACGTAGCATGTACCACATGTGCACTCGGAATCCTCGCCTGTTATCGGCGTCTCGGCGCGACTAGTAATTTATAATTTCATTTACTTTCCTATAGTGTCAAGCGTTCCAGCTGAGGTCGCTCTGACGAATGCAAAGAACGAGGATGCTAGCGTTGGTAAAAGCATATCTATAGAGATTTTTTCACGCGACGAGCCAATCAGACACACGTAAAAACTAAGGGGGGGAGGGGGGAGGGGGACACTTAAGCTTCGCCTTCAAGGTTATGACGTGACAACGGTTCCTCTTGCCCACGCAGACACACTGTTTCTTTCCTCTTTCACAATTATGATCATTGCGTGAAAGACTACGCCGCTTACATGTAGAGCCCCGCTTTAACCAACCTGTACGAACGTGTTTTTCGTGGCACAGCGGTAGAGTGTCTGACTCGCAGCACAAGGGTCAGGACATACAACGATGGGTCAGCGGCAAAGCAGCGCGAGAGGCGACGCTAGTAACGTCAGTCGTCGTCTTCTGCGTGTTTACATGAGGACGGAGAGGAAGACAGCGGCTGAGGGCCCGCGCGCTTGGCGCGTTGCTCGTGGTTGCTCCCATCGCTGAAGATCCAATGCGTTGCTGGTGTGGCTGGCGCCATTCATGGGAGCCTCTTGTAACAGCCACTTTTGGTCCCAACAGGAACGCCGACGACGACGACTCCGACGACGACGTAGAGGGAGTACCTTGCGGTAGTAGCTGGCGTCGTCCCTTTGGCAACGAAGGTTGCGGCGATGCGCGTGTTTTCTTTCAATCTGTTTATTTCGGATCTATATCGACTCTCTTCTTTCTGCACGCGTCGGTGATACTGACCCATATAGAGGCAGGCGACAAGCCAGTGCGCTTTCCTCTTATTTCTCCCTTTGGTCTCAGCAGCGCCGTCTGCTCGCGTCGGAGCAAACGCCCTGAGCACGCCGCATTGACATTACTCGTACTGGAATCTGAAAGGCATGAGTTCGAAACCCCTTCAAACCTAAACCTCTGCGCGAGGTAGGGATGAATGGGCGGATGGACGAATAAAAATCTGCGGACAAAGGCAGGTGAAAATGCGGATTTTAAATGCATTTCCTGCTTTTAAAAAACAGTTTTCTTCTGCTCTTGTCACTTGATGTCGATCACACATGGGCATGTACGCCTTTAAGCCACTTTGCTTAATAAAATTTAGTAAAAGTAGCCGAGCGGTTTGTGGGATCATTTCGCGATCAGTCATTGGAACCTTGGTTTTTCGTAGCTTTCTTAGATACTAAGCGACCGAAACAATTATTCGTTCCAGCTATTTCTCGCCTTTGATATGGCGCTCCTACTGTACTCTAGAAATTGTGCTGGCAATGATAGGAATGCCACGCACATGAGCCGTCAGCTTCTAAACTTTCTTCTGGATCTTTCTTGTTGAATCTTGAGTGCGAGAAAATTGCGCATAAGGTGGAAGCTGTGCCTTCACGCTCGTAACTTTCTCGTGATTGCTTGAAAAAGTTGCACTGAGTGTTGTTCGCATTTAACATGCAGTTCTAGGTAATAGTTCCTGAACACCTTACATAACTCATGTTTTCGTTGGTAGAGAGAGGGGGTGGTTGATGGTCCTTTGCGATCACAAAAATGAACAAGGGAGGGGAAAACCTCAGGTTGCTTGAGCCAACGTTTCGACAAGGGGACTTGTCTTCGTCTGGGCAAAGCGTTCATCATTGGCAGGGATTAAATAGGGCCTTCGCTCCGAGGAGGAAGGCCCCGGGGGTGGGCCTAGCTCTTTCCTGTAACCTAGCTCTTTCCTGTAACACGTGGTCAACACGTGCTCACCCTACTGAAGTAACCAGCCTTAATCCCATCCCTCTTAAAGCCGAAAGCACATGGACGCCGGAAGCGCAGCAGAGTCCCGAATTAGACTTGTACATTAAATCTGTCTCGAAAGAAATTATAGACCAAACAAAGCAAGCTCGAAAACGCAGAAACGTCACCCCAACAGAACAGGCTACTCTGAACCACTTAGCTTCTAGAACCGATATAGTCATTAAGCCTGCAGACAAAGGAGGTAGCATAGTTATCCTGCCGGCCGAAAAATACAAAAAAGAAGCTTTTAGGCAACTCAACAACCCTTGTCATTATAGGAAATTAGATCCAGATCCCACTTCAGAGTTCTGCAAATTGATTCTGAACAAACTGGCAAACTTATTATCACGGGAACTAATCACGCAGTCCGACTACCACTTCTTAAATCCGCTAAACAAACAGGCAGGACGCTTTTACCTACTTCCCAAAATTCATAAGGTTTCCGCAGAAGACTTGTTTACCGCAGATATCCCCGGCAGACCTATCGTTTCAAACAATAACACGCCCACAGAGAACTTATCAATTTTCCTGAACAACTATCTTGCAGATATTCCCACCCACCTCCCTTCCTTTGTCGAGGATACACCGCACTTTCTCCGCATAATAGAGTCTCTGAATCAGGCTTCCATTATCCCAGCAGATAGCATACTTGTCACACTTGACGTCGCCGCTTTGTACACAAATATTCCCATAAATGAAGGTATCGACGCACTCTCCAAAATTCTAACTCAAAGTCCTCACCCGCACGAAACTGAAGTGTACCTCACGCTACTTGAATTGGTACTAACACTCAACTACTTTGAATTCGATTCTTCTTACTACCTTCAAGTATTTGGAACAAGCATGGGCACTCCCTTCGCACCCACTTACGCGAACATTTTTATGGGGCTACTAGAATCTCAACTTCTAAATTCATTTCTAAAAAAACCACTTATATACCTGCGTTACATAGACGACATTTTCATGATATGGGAGCATGGGGCTGAGACCCTAAAGACATTCGTCACACATTTCAATTCATGCCACTCTAGCATTAAATTCACCTTCAACTCCTCGAAAACGCAAGTCAATTTCCTTGACACCACTGTCCGTTTAAAAAATAGCAAGCTCAAAACCACACTTTACAGGAAGCCCACTGACCGACAACAATACTTAGATTTCACTAGCCATCATCCAAGACACTGCAAACAAGGTATATTCGTAGGACAGGCAACGAGACTAAGAAGAATATGTAGCGACGATGACGACTACCTGAAACACCTACACTCGCTAAAAAACACACTAATCACCAGAAACCATCCACAGACAACCCTCAATAATGCGTTCCAACGAGCAACCACTTTGAAACGAGATGTAGTTCTTAAAAAACGAACAAAAGCTAACAGTCAACGACCTCCTGCACTTATAACGAAATACTCAAACGCGCTTCCAAACATAAACAATATCCTGCGGAAATACCACCCCATTTTAACTGGTAACGACCGTCTCAAGAAAATATTTCCCGACGATCCAAGGGTAACATACAGACGCAACACAAACCTGAAGGACATCCTGGTGCATGCTAGGCTCGGTAAGAAACCACCACCGACAGTAACTTCATGCTCTCGACCTAGATGCAAGACATGCAAACATTTACAAAGGGACACTACGGTTAAAAGTACGGCAAACGATTTCAGTTTCGATATAAAGACTAGTTTTGACTGCACATCGTCCAATATTATCTACATGCTCCAGTGCTCCTTCTGCCAGAAACAATATATCGGGGAAACCGGGCAAACAATGAGTGCCAGATTAAACGGGCACCGGGCTGACACAACACGGAATTAACAGAAGGCAGTGTCGACCCATTTTAATCAACGCCATCACAAATTCGACGAACTCAAATTGTTCATTCTTCAGTCAGGCTTCAAATCGACTAGGGACAGAAAATACAGAGAAGCATTCCTAATCCACAAGTTTAAAACACTGCAACCAACAGGGATTAACATGTCTAGAGGAAACCTGGAATCTCTCAGGTACATTCCAGGGTTAGCATAATTTTAAATTAACAAATGTCTTGCACGTGCTCAGACCATTTCCTAGAACCTCGCATAAGTATATTATCTTTTCAGGAGGACACAGGGGCGGGATGGGGGGCACGGGCGTGGAGGTACACAGGGACAAGGGCTTGTCCCTGTCTGCTTCTATGTCCGGGTCTTTTGTTGCGCCCCTGTGTCCTCCTGAAAAGTTATGAACCAACACGGCCAAATACAAGTACTTCCGAGTATACTATCGCTCTTTGCACCCTTCCCACGTGATATCTTCCACCACATTTCCGGCCTTCTCACCGTCTCCCTGTGACTCACCCCCTCCCCACCCTCTTTTTTTTTTTCCTAATCCCCTACTATCAGTTCTCGGAAACCATGACATTCCTGTTACCCCCTCCGCCCCACCTTTTTGGCTTGCTCTGAACTCGAGCTATTCCCCCCCCCCCCCCCCCCTGCCTTGTCCTTCCTTGGAAATGCCCCGCCTTCCAGTGCCAGCCTATGTTGTTTGCCTTCTTCTCATTTCCCTGTACCACGCTGACTAATCCTCTTATCTGAGTTTTTCAGGTCCTACAGCGCCTCCCCCCGTCGCAGCCCCTTCAAAGCCTTTGGTCATTACACCCCCCCCCCCCCCCCCCTCCGGATATAAGTTTTTCCACTATTGCAGCTTAACGAATCAAGGTTCACCTCCCTCCCCTTCCTGACACGCATCCCCTCTCACACCACTTTCCTTCCCCACCCCCGGGGCCTTCCTCCTCGGAGCGAAGGCCCTATTTAATCCCTGCCAATGATGAACGCTTTGCCCAGACGAAGACAAGTACCCTTGTCGAAACGTTGGCTCAAGCAACCTGAGGTTTTCCCCTCCCTTGTTCATTTTTGTGATCATGTTTTCGTTGGCGTTTATAAAACTGCATTCAATCCTATTCCCTCCCCATACGACGTCGCCGCAGACCTCAATGTCTGTTCAACTTGGTTGAACCGTCTTTTGGCGAGCAAAAGGTTTCGGCAGTTCATGTCGTAAAAAATAAAAGCCATAAGAGTGGTGGGGTAGGTGGAGCGCTATTGGCCTTCCACTTAGAGCGAACAGCAGGGACCGGTACGTGGGCGCATTCCTTGACGACGGTACGTTTTATAAGTGCGCTTTTACCCTTGCTTGCTTTGAATGTCGAGATGGTAAGTGGGCATGTGGGATTTTGTATGCAGTCCTTTCAACGGAGCGGGCCTTCGCATATAAGTGTGACAGTATGCTAAACTCGGAAAGGGGTAGTCGTAAGCATATTGATTTGTAATTTAAGCTGAATAATTTTATACCTTTAGTCAAGCATACCTCTGTTGGACTAAGCGAGGGGTGACTACAATCGTTTCCTTAAACTGTCAGGTCGGCTGCTATTACCTGCCGTCTTCGAGAGCGTCGGCGGTATAGGCCCTACTACCGTTTTTAAGCGTGACATTTCTTGTTTTGGGGCATGCATTTAGCATGCGGGTGCCGTCAGATTGTGAGAGCAGTGAGCACAAGTGACAGTAGGCTGAAAGTGTCATCAGTGAATTTCCCTATAGGCGTCGTGAAAGGATTGAATAAATTTGTCCGAGCGATGAGGATGACATCGGCTCTACTTATGGTTGGTGGGTTGATATAATTTCGTCGCCCGCTTTACCCGATTCTGGTTGGACGTGTGGCATTCGAAGCAGTTCGGTTCGACGCCTGTGGCGCTGTTGCTATGACATACCAGGTGTCCCAGCAAACTTTATCCAAGGGTTCAAAAAATACTAGTTGTAGGCGAGCGAAACACATTGCATATTGTTGGCAGCCACCTTATGCGCCTCAGGTAATTTTTTTGTTTTGGAAGTAAATGATTGATTAATTAATATTATTTACCTCTATCATTAAATATTGACTTTAGACAATGAATGTGATTTCAAAAATCGAAAAAGCACCTTCAGAAACATCCATTCCATTATTTACGATAAGGAAAGTCGCACATGTAATCCGCCGCGGTGGCTCCGTGTTTATGGTGCTCGGCTGCTGACTCCATAGATGCGGGTTGGATCTCGATGCGGCGGTTGCGTTTCGACGGAGGCGAAATGCCAGTGGTCCATGTACTATATGATGTTAGTACACGTTAGATGACCCCATGTGATCGAAATAATCCGGAGTCCTCCACTAAGGCGCTCCTTAGAGCCTGCGACTTTAAACCCCATAAAACCATTAAACTAATTTGATTTTCTTAGTCCTTGGATCAAGTTCCCTGGGGCACTCAATACTCCACGTGCTTCAGACAAGTAGACCACTAATATCTAAAATAGGCTTGTGGGGGTAAAAAGATAGATTTCTCGGCAAAAGTAATACCAGTGTTGGCGGTCGTCCGAAAACAGCTTAATCATTTTAATTGCTAAGTTGGTTAACTACCTTCTAAAAGTTATTTTTCTAACCATTACAGACAGGCACCTGGTTGCAATTGGTTATTTGTAGCCGACAGTTAGTAACAGCCATAAGTGTTTCTATATTTTCGAAAACTCGATTACCCTTAGCGCTGTAGCACAACAAATTTTCGCTACCCTTCGCGTGATTGCAAAATCGGCCGCCGGTTGCGTCCGGACCGCGACGTCGTCCATCAAGTCGCGTCGTTACGGGGCGCAAGTGCTACGTGACCTTCTCTGCCCCGCCCGCGCTACGTACTGCTCCTGCAAAGGCGTGGACGAGAAGGCCACGGGACACGTGCACCGAGTGGTGACGTTCTTGTGGGCGTCACTTTTCGCGCTACGAGGGCGTGCCAATTTTGAACTGCGCGAAAATTGGCCAAGATTGGCTTAGCTACAGTGCGGAGGATAACTGCGTCTATGAAATTCCAAAAACAGATACGGCTATAGCTAATGGTCAGCTACAAACATCCAACAGCAACCGGGCGCTTATTTGTAATAGTTAAAAAGTTTACTAACAGGATTTAGTTAACGTTCTTACAAGCTAACATGATGCACCCGCTTTATGACATCCGGCAACAGTGGTATTACTTTGCCGAAAAAGCCATCTTCATACCTCAGAGTCCCTATCTTTTAAAATTAGCGGCGGGCTTCCCTGAAACATGTAGTATACGGCGTAACACACTCGCGACAATTCCCTCATACGTTGCGAAATCTTAGTCAAAGCGAAAGCAGCATAGGGATTGCGCTTTCTTCACATGTGCGTGCCACACTAGGTTCCTTAATTTCGTACCTTTCTTGGACTATGCTGGGCCGTTGTATCTATCCTGTTATATCATCTACCATGCGCTAAGACCACCCTCAGAACGCATACGAGTTTTGTGGGAAGACTGCTCCTGAACCACTATTACTAAATGGGGTTAGTTGCGTAGAGGCAACTAAGGCCACAATATGACATTGCATTTGAACAAAGACTACGTCACAGTACATTATGGTACTGTAACGTTGTATATTAAAGATACTACGAGGCTTGAGTGGTTGGATCAAAAGTCTCGCATCTACCGGCAATGTTCACATAGAATGGCAATGGAATTTCAAACAGCCTGCCGTCTTGTTCTAGAAACGTTTTCGACCTGTGCTCGAGCTTGGCCAGTATTTCGAAAAGCAATCTGTCCTGAGAGCTACGCAGCTCGCCCACACGAGCGATGTGAGCAGTTCCAATGAAATGAAATGAAATAATACGTTTATTGGCCTGATGAGGTAATTTCGACAACAATTGTCGGCAACTTCTCCGCATCACTGACTTGTTAAATTAATGATAAGTTAAAATGAGTGAAAATAGCACCCGGACCCCCAACATGACATCACTAAATAAATGAATGAGCCGCCGCGGTGGCTCAGTGGTTATGGTGCTCGGCTGCTGACCCAAAAGACGCGGGTTCGATCCCGGCCGCGGCGGCTAGAATTTCGATGGAGGAGAAATTGTAGAGGTCTGTGTACTGTGCGATGTCAGCGCACGTTAAAGAACCCCAGGTGGTCGAAATTTCCGGAGCCCTTCACTACGGCGTCTCTCATAGCCTAAGTCGCTTTGGGACGTTAAACCCTAATAAACCAAACCAAACCACTAAATGAATGACTAGAAAACGGCATTTTGTGAAAAAGGTCTGCATTCACGGAGGATGTGCGTCACCTACTGGTAGAAGACTAAAACGTAGAGGTGCCCAGAAAAGCTTTTGGAACGCAAAAGGAGAAAAAAAAAGCATTTTTTTTTGCACTCTGAAATCAGCCACGAACTCGTATGTGCCCTATACTTGCTTGTTCGACCTATATGACTTGCACCGCTCAATTTCGGGGTGCGCCTCCTGGCGATGAGGAGATGAAGCTGTCTCGTCGATTTCCTGCTTCAAAAATTTCTGTGGGCTCCTGTACGCTTGATAACGAGGACACAATAAATTGCTTCAAATAAATAGAAAGCAAGAAACTTGACTTAAAGGGCAGCTGCAGCAATTTTTTGACAATTTCGCCATATTCAAGGATTCAAATCTACGCAGGCTGTAGGTAAAGCATGCCAAGTTTTTTTACACTAGCATTTAAAATAGTGACGTAATGGACGATTGAAATTTGCGCTTCTCCTCAATGCATTGGCGGAGTGCAGGAAAACTCAGCGTGACTTCACGGAAGGTATGATTTCAAATTACCGCTGTCGTCAGCCACACCCTGCCCTGACGGGTTAGACGCTGCCAAACAACACTCGGCAGGGTTCGCCTTCGGTGGCGTTGGTTTTTTTCCTTCAAAGCAGGCCTTTGTGTGTTGGAAATGTACAGATACCTTCGATGACGTCATCATGCGCCCCCCACTTGGCGTTGTGCGCTGCGGAGAAGCTTGAAGGGCGTCGGATTATAATCGGCGATTACTTCACTATTTCAAGTGCTAGCCCAAAAAGACTTCGCATGCTTTACCTCCAAGTTTCGCACATTCGACCCTCTTAAGCTCATTGATTTCTAAAACCGATGCAGTTTCCCTTTAAAGAGGAAACCGCTGCATAACAGGCAGAGCCCGTCCAGACATTTTTTTTTTTTTTTTGTGACGTAGGTGCGAGAGTAATTGTCTCCGGTGAGGCGAGGATAGATGGAGAGACGAGGTGATACGCAGATCACGGTGATTAGTGCAGACTTCTTGTTGCAGAGCTAAGCTTCTTTCCCTGTTAACCTCGGAAACTTCTCTAAAGAGGCTCACACGCATCAGTCGTCTAATCTCGCGTTTTTTGGCCGGACGTGACTGGGCTCACCTGCCAGAACCGCTCTTTACTATGGCGTTGTTTGATGTCGACCTCTGTTCCGTTGAAGGCACATCCGCAGGCAAGGATTCTGTGTGGTGTAAATCCCTTCCAGAGCCGGTATCCTTTCTCACAGCGTGATCCTCCACGCGAACGTAACTGATCAATATCGCGATTTCGACCGATACTCGTGCCGACCATAAGCGGGCAGAGTATCGCTCGCATAACAAGTACCCCAGGCGGAATAAACAATGGTCATTCTGCAATTAAAATGTTTTGGTTGCATTAAGTCTGCTCCATTTAGCCGCAAATAGTTTTTTTTTTTTTTTTTGCCATCGAGTTCTCGTACGAGTTCGCATTCGCATCGTCTTATTGAATGGATTTGCGTTACGGTTTATGCTATGGTCATTGCTCCTCGGTTAATAAGTGGTTTCGGTTTCTGGTACCCTCCTTGCAGACGCTTTTTTGAGATGAAAACGTGTGCTCTGACTTGCAAAAAAGCACTGCTCAGATAATAACTGCTCTTTGACAACGTATAGAATGAAACATACGCGTTCGATAAACAGCATTTTTCTACAGTTACTTCAAGTTATTTTTCGGCGCTAAAGACGAGACAGAAGGAACACACACAAGTCACGCCTGAAAACCTTTTCTACGGAGAGTGCAGAACGTTCGTGCATCCAGCGCATTAACAGTGTATTTCACTGTTTTCACCATACTTTTATATTGCCTTCTTTTTTTCAACCGTATTCAAAGACACCTAATACATGAAACGTGCGCTGTACTCAATTGCGCCCCAAACAAAGAACATACCAGTGTAAAATGTTCGTAACGTATTGTACGATATTGCCGGAGCCGATAAAAACTTCACGCAATGGGAACTCCTGGCAAACTTCAAGCGACCAGGTAAACAAGAGGCCAATATGTCTGCACGTGCCGTTACCAGTCAAACCTCAAGGCAACATGAGATAACAGTTGCCTTCATTCCACGGATACGACAAGCAACATCTAGGACTAGAAATATTTTGGTCTAATAAAATTTTCTCACTACCGTGACTAGGCCCTGAAGAACCGGGGAATAAGAAAAACACAGCTCCGTATCTTAAGCGCCAACTGATATGTTTAAAAGAAATCTGCTCCTCATGTCTTTTACATCTTCCATTCTTTGCAGCCGCGCAAAGACATAACATACGTCATCGAAGCCATAAAAAAAAAGCCAAAAAGATGAGACCCCTGCAACATGCAAATGCTTTATCAGTCATCTGCACAATCCGCTTCGACAGTGCTGTTAAAAGGTACCCTCCGACGCAAATGTAGGCAACGTAAAGGTTTCATCCGATAAGCCTCTTTCTAAGCAGGCCATTTTCGGGTCTCTTTTTACCAAACAGCCCTTTTCTTTATCCAGCTTGAGCATAGCATCTTAATGGTTGCGTCACAATCTGCGTTTACGCACCCAAGTGCTGCGCAGGAAAGCAGCGTCCGTTCCACTTACATCGCTACATTTTTTCGAGTCGCTCGGTCTTGAGCGGCTCTTGCACTTACGAGCTGCTTAGCTCGAATCTTAGGGATTTCACAAGGATGCCTCTTTCCTCGGCACTTTGTAGCTGGTAGGCTGTTCTTGCGCTTGTTTGCTTCTGTTACTTGTTCTTGCAAGCAAATATGCTTTCTGGGAGGAAACCGCGGCATTTCGCGGGTTTGCTGCTCTGCTGTGGTGCACGTCATTATGGATCCAGATTCTTCAGTGCATGAAATAAATGAACCTGCGGCGTTGCTCGGAGGATTCGAAGCATGTACAAATTGCGGCGAGTGTACGCCAATAATGATAGTCTAGGCAGCGCTGAGGTCAAAACGGTCATGGTGGTCCTTTCTATGTCTATTATTTCTAGCAAAACTTTTACTTGATACAGAATAATGCGCACGCATATAGAAACAAACTTTCGGTTTGCTTCGAACAGTGCCGTCCTGTTGCAAAAAAAGAAAATCGCGCTGCACAAGAGACAGACAGCAGCGTTCCTGTGATTTGAAAATTGGCTAACTTTGGTCCCTTGTACAGTCTAGCGCGATCCGAAGCCGTTCGCTTTAGCCTTAAGCTACTCGGATTAAATCGATCTAACGAAGTTTATTTTATCAAGGGGTGCAAACGAAATACTTGAGCTTAACTCGCCGAATGATTCCTCTATCCTGCACAGACATTTTTATTGGAGAGTAAGTGACCATCACAGAAGTAAATGTTTGGTCCCATTCGGCTGAAACGACTGCGATGAGCCTCTATTCTTTTTAGTCTGTACGCACAAAAACTAAAGTGTTTTCTTCGCTGATGGTTTTTCTGCAATATTTCCACAAACTTCTCTGTTGCCTGATATGCAGTGAATATTTTAATTTGCCTAAACAACAATAACAAAAAAACATGAGCCTTACACCAGAACGAATCTTCTGAAGATGGGACGAAATAATGCTGCTTCAAAATGCTTTTTAGACTATTGTCTAATAGCATACATCGTTTTAAACCGCCCTTCGTACTTTTTGTAGCTTTTGAGGAAAATCGCCGTTCTAAAACAGCAGGATCTCTTTCAAAGCATTTAAAGCTTGCTAAAAAGATTGAAATGTGCACCAAATTTTTCCAGCACCCAAAAGCTAACTAATGATGAACATTCATTGTTTCTTTTCTTAAAAATAGCAAAGAGGTTTCAAACTTTTATTTTTTGCAGTGATAATCAAGCACTGGTTGGTCTGCAACTCCGGGTGCTCGCCATTTTTGCAATCCTTAAAAAGTTTTTCTTGGCCTTGTAATCGGGTTTTCTGCGAAAAAAATGTTTGTGGAAATTGGTCTTTGAGCCAACCTCTCGCAGATCAAATTAGTTAGACATCTCATTGTTTGATCAACCTGTGCTGGTGCCATTAAAATCAAATTGTTATTGTGATTAAGTCTAAGACTAAAATGCGTGATCCATTACATTGATCTAACTAAAAGAAGTGAATAATTATGTGTGCATTCAGTACACTTAATCACAAGCAGGAAACTTGTTGGAATGGAAAACGTTCAAGCGCCGTATTTTTCTTGCGTAATATTTTGTTTTGTTTTTTTCTTGCAATTATACTTCATTCTAATTCATGTAATTATGATTTCTGCGCAGTTATAGTGTCAAAATTTTAAGTTGCTTTTTCACTATCAAAGAAGAAGGCATAATAGTGCATTTTGCTGCTCCTAAATTCTTATAGTGCAATGTAGTGGGGTAACAAGTTTGTTGATTCTTTAATTTATTGCTCCTGGTCAGCTGTCGACGGTCACTGTAACATCCTTTCAGAAAATAAGGTTGTCTGCCTCTAAGAAGTCTAAACCGCTATAGTTAAGTTGCAACGCAGCTGTGTAATCACTGTGATGACCATGTTTTGACACGTCTTTTTATGACCGAAAGAATGCCGTTCACTTCGTTGTAGCTCCTGGTAGAAAGAGAAAGAAATCAAGTTAATAAATATTCTAACACCACCTAATGTTAGTTAATTATATGTTTCTGTAGCTCTTTTCACCGAACAAAAAAAAACACTGCAACAACTATAGTTTCGTCCTGTATATTCGAAGAAATATTAAAAGAAATGTTATTCTCAATTAAAAGGCGCTGTATGGTGGTACAGTCGCATATATGTAGGTCAGTAATTGGTACTGAATCATTTCATTAATTATCGAAACATTATCTGTCTCTGCAGTTCAAGGTAATGAGCGCAATAAGGCACACTATGTCCAACAAAAGCTTAACCTCGGTGTGACTTGTCACGGGCCTAACATGCATCCGGGAATGCTTCAACCAGCAAAAAAAAAAAAAACAGAGAATGTGATTCGCTAAGAACTCAAGGTAGCGGCTTCTTATCTTGAAGCCAACAGTTTTGTGCAGACAGGGATTATTTACCCGGAGCACTTTCAATTCCAGGCTCTTGTGTGTTCTAGTATACCTGAAATGGTAAAGGAGAACAGCACTTAAGAAGCTATCGCCACGGCGAAGCTACCGCCGCTTTACCAGCTACTAGAGAAAGCTTGACGACTACGTTAAACTAATGTCATTGCCAGTTTGCACTGACTACTGTAGCTTTCTAGCTCCGCCTAATTTGGAGTAGCAGTTTGGCGCCAGAAAGTGCACTGAATCACGGAGCACAAGTTCCTTGGACGCCTGAGAGAAGGTGGCAAATGTAAGAGAATCCCCCCCCCCCCCCCCCCCACACACACACTTCATGTTCCGAACCTTGCCGCTCTGCATGGCGGCGCCACCTGACGAAGCCCTCCTGCTATGGAGAGCGGCCCAGTGCGCCGGTCTCGGCAGCAGGAGGGCTTTCTGAGGTGGTTCTAAACATTGTACACTGTACCACTCTGTGATGATAGGCTGTTGCAAGTAACTACTTTCTGTTAAGAGGTGGCATTGCACTCAGTGCGACGTTATAGAAAGAGAATGTGCAAAGGACTTCTTATTTTTAACCGGCCAGCGGCCTATACGTTGCAAGGAACGCCACAGGACCTAGACTTAGGCTAGGCACATGTAACGTCTTTGCCAGAAGTAAGCGAGTAGCAGCGATGGCAGTGGGAGCGGGCTCTAAGCCGAGCCAGCGGCGGCGCTCCGGTCCCTGGCCGCTGCTCCCCGGATGCGAGTGTAGACTGGGTGACGTAAGCCCACACCGTCACCCTTCTTCCCTGGATGATAAGAAGTCAGCAGGTAGTGTGTGCGGCGAGCAATTTCGCGCCTTCGGAGTGCTGTCATACTGATCGAGAGCGCAGGCTTACGTCAGCCAGTTTACGCTCGCAGCCGGGGAGCAGCGGCCGGCGCCGAAGATAGCAGCGCCGTCGCTCGGCTGCAAACTCGCTTCGGTGGCCGGCGCGGCTGCTCGGTTATTTATTTATTTGAACATACTGTTAGTCCCTTCTTGGAACTGTTACAGGAGTGGATTTATAAACAACAAAGATGCAAGTTAACAACACAATAATACAAAAGCCAGCAATCAGGTTTAAAAGACAAGAAATAAGCATTCATATGCGGAATCACATCGAATGAAAAACAGAAGACGGAAGAAAGCCAACTCTGGCGCAGACGGTACATAGATGCACTGTCGCTGGCAAAAGTAACAGTCTACCCTCCAAGTTCCGGTCCGTGACACTGTGCGTGGGGACGCCACCTGACAAAGCACTTCTGGTGTCAAGAAAGACTCACTGCGCCGGTCTCGAAACCAGCAGTGCGTTGTCAGGTGGCGCCCCCATGCAGAGTGGCAGGGGTGGGAACTTAGAGGAGGGGGGGGGGAGGGGGCTGTTACTTTTGCTGCGATAGTACTTAGCATTATGGCCAGGTGCTCTGCGCTGGCACAGAATCCTAATTTGTTGGTATTTATTGTGATTTTCATCAACGTACAACCTCGTAATCTTCTCTTCCGCAATCGGAACTGAGCATCTGTGGCACGCTGCTGTCGAGCACGAAGTCCATGGTTTCTACCCCGGTCATGACGGCCGCATTTTGGTAGAGGCGAAATACAAGATTGCTTCGGGTCATGTTAAAGAACCGCAGGCAGTCGGAACTAAATAAGCGCCTTCTACTATGGCATGCCTCACAGCGCACGTTCAGCTCGGGCACGTAAAATGAACTAATGAATTTGTTGTCTGCTGTTGGTTGATTGGGGTTTAACGTCCCAACACAACTCAGGCTATGAGGGACGCCGTAGCGAAGGGCTCCGGAAATTTCGACCACCTGGGGGTCTTTAACGTGCACTGACATCGCACAGTGCACGTACCTTTGGAATTTCGCCTTCATATAAATTCAGCCGCCGCGGCCGGGATCGAATCCGCGTCTTTCGGGTCAGCAGCCGAGCGCCGTAACCACTGAGCCACCGCGGCGGGGCATTTGTCTGCTGTGCGTTCGCACCATGATCCTAGTTTGCGGAAGAAACCGATCATACGCACATAATATTACGATGCATGGGTCTGCCCGAGATTATGAGCGCGGATTATTAAGAAAATTTTGTGTTAGATTAAATACAATGGCGCCGAGAGCCGGGGAATCCGACAGACGTTTTCAACCCTACGTACCATTATCGTCGCTGTCTTTGAGCCCTTTCCGCCTTCTACGGCAAAACGCCGAATAAATGGTTTTGTAACGACCTCCTTCGCTTGCCATTTGTAACGTAAACAAGAGCGATGCGAATTCGCGTTTAAGAGTATTCGTTCGTAATATGAGAGGGCCAACATGAGGTAGAGCCAACCGCAGGAAAACAGTGTTTTTTTGTCCAGCGCTTAATTTCAGCCTACTGCCTATTCCAAGAACAAAAAAGAAATGCCTCAGACAAGTGCTATAGCAGTACTTGTTTATGTAAAGTTCACGCCTTTCTTGTTTTGTTTTCTCCTAAAGGCATAATAAATGACGAGTTGAAATATACTATTTGTGTACTTCATAAGCGATGGGATGGAAGTGCTGACATATATCGCTGTGTGGAATGAACAATTCCAGTACTGGCGCTATTGTCAACTTCGTGTCACTCTTGTCGCTGCATGAAGACTGCTGTTGTGAATTGGCTGCCTGAATTCTTTCGTTGTGTGAATATTTACTTTTTGTCCTGTAAACACGTGCCCTAGGCCTTCGTTTGCATTCGCTCTTACTTTTTGCCCACGCTTTCTCGCAAGATTGCATGGCAGAAGTCATTTCGAACGAGATAGAAACCCACTCAATCAAAGTGTCGGCAAAACTAATTGCATATCAAACAAAGCCTGCTACAATTATTAAAATATTCATCAAATTTTTTCCAACTCTTAAGGGCTAACAAATGATAAACATTCAGTGTTTATTTTCTCCAAAATAGAAAAGAGGTTTCAAACTTTTATTTTTTTCAGTGATAATCAAGCACTGGTTGGTCTGCAACTCCGAGTGCTCGCCATTTTTGCAATCGTTAAAAGTGTTTTCTTGGTCTTGTAATCGGGTTTTTCTGCGAGAAAATGTTTCTGAAAATTGGTCTTTGAGCCAACCTCGCGCAGATCAAACGAGTTAGCCATCTCGTTCTTCGTTCAAGCTGTCCTGGCGCCATTAAAATCAGATTGTTATTATAATAAGTTCTAAAATTAAAATGTGTGCTTCAATACACTGATGTAACTAAAAGACGTGAATAATTATGAGCGCATCGGTACACTTAAGCATATGCCGGAAACTTGTTGGAGTGCAAAACTTTCAAGCGCCTATTTTTCTTGCGTCATATTTTGTTCTTTTTAGATTCCAATTCGACTTCATTCTAATTCATGTGATTATGATTTCTGCGCAGTTATAGTCTCAAAAATTCCAAGTTGCTTTTTCAGTATCGAAGAAGCAGGCATTCAAGTTTTTCTCCATTTGAATATTTACTTTTTGTGCTGCAAAGACGTGCTCTATGCCTTCGTTTGTATTCGCTCTTATTTTTTGCCCACGCTTTCTCCCAAGATTGCATGGCAGAAGTCAATTCGAACAGCCAATTTTGAACACTGCGCTAGAATACAGAACTGATGACGAGATAGAAACCCACTCAATCAAAGCGTCTGCAAAACTAATTGCATATTAAACAGGGCTCATCACTCTTTTTACATTCGCCCCTCACAAATAGGGTGCTGAGTATAGATAGATGTCGTTTAGGCTTCAGTGCATGCATCAACACTGTAAGGAGATAAAAAAAATACCTGACAGAAAAAGCCGTGACGGATCACTAGCTGCAAGGCAGTACAGAAATGCTGCTCAAGATCACTTTGAACGCTAATTGCTATGAATAACGTCCGGACAAATTTAGCCAAGCATCATTTTTTCCAGCTGCCAGCATGGCCACACTCACGAGGTGGCTGCTGTTTGGATGCGTATGCAGTAACTATTTTACTCTCCATTAAACTATAACGGGCTCTTAGAGACAGTGTTTTTTAATCCACAGTGGTTAATCGTCCATCATGACCCTGATAATTAAAAATAAAGCAGTCAAAGCACTCCGAAAACTTTTTTTTTTTGGCACGAGAAAGAAGACAAAGCCCAAGAAATGTTGGATGAATCTTGACCACGGGTCTGCGAGTGAGCACAAGCTGAAAGAACATAGCTGAAAGAACATAGAAAGAACAAGCTGAAAGAACATCTCTGGAGTGGCTTTCCATCCTGGATTGCGTTTGGCCTCGGCAGCTGATATTCTATACCTTTCTTTCATCTACAAAAAAGACACCTGCGCTTATTCCTCACTGCATCAGCAGATTTTGAACCAGCAACCGGCGCACACCACGAGACGTGTCTGGCAGATCCCGCCGGGGTTAAACCCGATCACGTTTCATTGACGGGTGATAAAACAGAGGCAGTCGAGGCTCACGAATAAGGCACGGGAAATTTTCGCAGACTTCGGGCACTCTTTTTATACGCTAAAAGCTCTAAATGCAAAAATAAATATCCACTGCTCACCGCAACTTACTGGAAGCGCTTCAATCGCATATTTCCGGACGCTCCATGCTACATATTAGTTGACAGGAGCAACACTGAATTTACAAAAAGAATGCTCATTTGTTTGCGCAATTCTTAATTCACCGTAGATATTATTCACGGCTAGGACGCGCTAGACGCGGAGACCCTGGGTGTGTTAAATTATTTTTCATTCACACACTTATTCGAGAGAGCCTGTAACATGCGCGCCAAAACGTATGCGGAAACGGACACACGCTAGCAAACACGGGTTCGCTGGCAGATATCGACACAGAGGAAAAATTAATCAACTTGGTGCATCAATCATTACCTTCAACGCAAAATCAAGATATAAAAACAAACAAAAATATCTCCATTCAAGGTACAGGGCGGAACACTTCTGGAGGTCGACCACTCAACATCTCACAGCGTTTCGTGACGCACATATACATCCGCATCACAGCTGACAGAACGTGAAATCTGCGAAGAGGACACGAATGAACTATTCATTTGCCCTTACAGCCAACCGCCTGCCGCATCCGGCGATTCATTACGTCTGAATGAAACGGCGGTTGAAGGCTAGGTCCATTCAGGTGCGGTCCGGTGAATGGGGCATTAAATCGGATATATCCTGCCGACGCAGCAGGAAAGCGACCACCGGACTGCAAGTCGAGGCTTCTTTCCAGTCCGAGGAGCACTGCGTTGTCAGCACGCACCTCCTCCGAATGACCGCAGCCCATCAGGTCCCGGCTCACACCTGCGCTCAGTGTCAACACGCACCGCGGCCTGCACCTGTTCTCTCCACGCGTCGGTGTGCGGAGTATAGCTGGACGCGCGTGCATGAGACGGCTTCGATCCAGTGCTGCGGTCACCGCCGAGAGAGATCAAGCGATAATCAACTAAGCAAGTAAAACTACAAACTGATCCATGTCAAGTGAGACAGTAATCAAATGCATTTATTGAGAGCTCCCCTATAGCCGACAGCGAGATTGCCTAAGTGAAGTAATTTCGCAAAAGCAACGAGGTTTGTATATTTTTTTTTAAATTCAGCCTACGACTATTCTGTCTGTGCAAACCGAGATAAGTGATCAGGTCTGTCTAAACGAAGGGTGACGAGTTGTTCTTTCTGCATGATTATCTTAAAATAGAGCACTTGTGAGTCTGCTGGAAGAGGGATGACAAAGAATAAAAAGAAGCTTTGGCGCCATAAATCATCTCTGGTCTAAATCCAGTTTCTTTCGCCAAAGAGGAATCGTTCAACGTCAAGTCGCATTTTCGTTCCACTTGTAGGTTAGGAATATTCGTCAGGAACTGATTCTGCAACTGGAAAGCGTTTATGTATCTATTTATATATATATATATATATATATATATATATATATGTGTGTGTGTGTGTGTGTGTGTGTGTGTGTGTGTGTGTGTGTGTGTGTGTGTGTGTGTGTGTGTGCGTGCGTGCGTGCGTGCGTGCGTGCGTGTGTGTGTGTGTGTGTGTGTGTGTGTGTGTTTACACTGAGGTAGGAGGGTATCAGAGAATCTAAGACCGCCCACGGTGGGTGCGCCATCACGGTTTTATGCTGCTGAGCTTGCGACTCCTTTTATATGCAAACAACAGAAGAAGCTGCGTTCTTGTGAGAATGAACGTCGGAACTTCCCGACGGGTGAAATACCGAACCCACTGGTTAACTTTAACTGGTTAAAGTTTTTCAGTTCTTATTTTTCTTTTCTGAAAATATTCGCTGGCACAAGCTAAGTTATATGGTCCTTTCATGCTTCTGGACTCGTGCGACCATACGCCGCTTCTGATGCCTTCATTTTTCGAGGCCTTTATTCCCATGGCTGCAGTACACAGACTAGTCAGCCAGAAGCAGCTGTCACTGCTAATTCCCCGACCTCTGTTTAGCATCGTTCTATGCGTAGTTATTTCACAACTAGTCACTATTGATGACCGCTTTTCATCTCCTCTATACCAGCTGTCCTGCTCTCCTCCTATGTATTCCTCCTCTCGCGACATCATGCGAGCGCATGAAATATAACTCAGTGTTCTGGGAAAACCCCACGCCTGAGCAGAAATCTGTACCCACCTCCAGCGTTTTCATCCCAAACCGCCTACACTCTTGCCTCCTGGCTGGATACGAGCGGTGGCTTGTCGACTCTCACCAATCTGGCGGTGAATAACAAAATGCTACCCACCTCCCCACTCCACATCGTTCCCCCACTGCCGTCTATATCAAGCGTAGACTGCCGGAAACACAAGGGACGTTAAGCAGTCGTTGCGCTTGCGATGATGATCGTGTTTCCGTGCGTTACAGGAGTGTTGTTAAAGCTAGCGAAGCTCTCGGTTGTTTTCCTTTCACGGGTTATTAGGCTGGCGTGTGCGCTGCCCACGACCGATGGTCATGGCCAAGCAAACGCAAACATTCAACTAGCTGAACGTACACGATGAAGCCGACTACAAATGCGGAGCCCTGGGTGTATTCGACCTCTCGCTTTTATGGCGCTGTTTGTTTAAAATATTCACGTATGCTTTACTGCCGCAGTGTCGGCCCTAGCTTGCCGTGTTTTCCCTGTTCGTTTGTCCTCGCTCTGGATTGCTCTGAAATCGTTTGTTGCTGAACTGTTTCTTTTTTTCATTTTCGTCTTTGCGTGGCACTTGATATGCGCTCCGACCTCTAACATGTGTTCTCTTGTCCCTATTTTCTCTCTCCCGCACCCTTCCCGCCCACCTTTCCATGAAGGAGGCAAGTGTCTTTTTAGCCTGTATTGTGGCTGCTCCTAGCCTGCCTTTCTCTGTTCTGTTTGTTCCCTTCGTTCGTGTTGCACGCCCTTGCATGTTACGTCATCTACAATGGCTGTTGGACATGCCGATGAACAAGTTCCGCTAGATTGGGCACTCTAGTTTTTGTTTCATTTGATGCATGCACGTTACTGGCACTCTGATGAACAGGAGCACGACATAACGCTTAAACGCCTGGTCTTCTTCATTTGTTGAAGAATTATCGACTCCTTTCTGTGGTGCATGTCGTAGCCTATCACACGAGTTAGTCGACAGGACGCTCAACGTGCAGAAACGCGCTTGTGTCAGCGTCTCCCATTGCGTACATGGTGTGCATGTCGTACATGCTGTACTTGGCGCACATGACGTACATAGCGTACATGGCGACATGTGTTCACGAACCAATCGTTTCGCAGCCGTTCGTGGTGCACGCTTCCATATAACACGCGTAATCGCGCTTATTCTCCATGGAAGGTTAACCGCGTGGCTCGCATCACTTACTGAGCTGATGAAAGCGTGGAGTAATTTTTCACTAACCTCCTCCGCTAAGAAGGCTCCAGTCTGGTCTTTTACGACGCGTTAACGAAACGACGGCTGCCACACCACAGCGTTGCTAAGCAATCATGTTTTTTTTTTTTTTTCGAGACAGAACAGCGTCCGGCTGACATGCAGACGTTTACGTACAAAGAAAGTCGTCCGTATGCAATAAAACTTCTTACATATTGCATCCAAAGGAAACAAACACCGCTGGAAGTTGCGCCTTGTACATGTCGTTTGTGTTTCCTCGTTTTAGTCCCGTCTTTCGCGCAAGTACGTATCGCTTTCAAAATAAAACTTCGAAGCCAAATCCCGAGAGACGAGAGCTGAAGCAAGCATTGTGAGGTCGGTACTGTCTTTTCCGAGTGACACATCCTTTTTACGTGCCATCAGGACACTTTGCTCAATGGCGCACACCGTACGTAGCAGAAGCCTCCAGGTTATCTTTGACTATTATGGGTTCCGTATCGTGCACTGAAGCCTCTTAACACGGCGCTGCTGCATTTCTCTTCCATCGAAATGCAGCCGTCGTGGCCGGGATCGAATCTGCTACCTTGAGCTTAGTAGCCGGAAAACAACCATTGAGTCAGCACCGGGGATGATATTCACTTTTATGTGAACTGATGTTGCTGTTCGCCGCAATCAGCACCATACCGCCGCAGCAAGGAATTTAACCACCGGTGTCACGCTCAACAGTACAAAACTTAAGCCTTTTTCAAAATTTATGTAGTATGGTGCACAAGGCACGCGCTTGTGTTCTGCAGAGTAGAGGTCAGAGATACTGTGTCTAGATGAAAGTTCATGTCCGAAATAAGCAGGGAAAATTAAGCTAGATGGTAACACTTTACATGGAGAAGAAAGCAGTGAGTAGTAACCAAGAACAATCCAGAAGATACGCGCACCGACGTAGTCTCAGCACCTAAGTTCAATATGCATACAGAAAGAAACGTGCAGAAAGTGTGCGCAGTGTTTTTGCATATATCTATTCTTGCAAGTCCATTCAAGACTCATAGCTGTTACTGTGTGTATGAGTAGTTGTGGTCATTGATATTTCTACCCGCAGCTCCGGAGTGCAGGTGCAGGTGAAGTTTGGCAAAAATCGAAATAATCGCGTGTTCTATCCCGCGAAAGTACCCACAAATTTTTCTGCGGTAGCAAGCAGCATATTCCCTCTTCATTCACCTCAGTTCCCCGGAAAAAAATTTCCGCCCTACGCGACAACATTGCCGTTCGTGCACGCAACCTGTCCAAGGGCCGAAACACGCTACTTCGTGAAAAGGTGGTCGCACAATATTCACGTCGACGTGAATTGACCAAGAAGAAAAATACAAGGGCAGTTATGAAACGAAAAGCTCAGAAAGCGCCGCGTGCTAGATATTTCTTTTTTCTATGTCTTCTTGAGGTTCTCCGGCACTGTCTCCGTCGCTCGTAGTTCGACCACCGCGTGCCTGTCTGAGAATGTCCTTGCGCAAGCGGTGTGCATCTACTTCACTTCTTATGGAGCGTTCTTGGAGACCGGTGGCGTACGCGGCGTTTTGCAATCATTGGCGCTTTGCCGTCGACGACCAGCATGCATTCCGGATCGAGTGCGCTGCAACCGTTGGCTGCGGTCTCTTTCGCAAACAGAGAGCGGCCCGGACAAATGTACCGCCGTCGTCCGCTCTGCACAGATACCGCTCCCATCGGCGCTCCGCGCCCGCCGCCCCTCCCCCGTGCCACCGCGCGGTGAAAAGTGCTTCGCGTCTGTCCGACCTGACCCGTGTATCGGAAAGATCAAACGAGCACTTTGAGAATTCGGCAAAGAAGAAAAAAAAAGTTTATTTTTAAGGTGGTTTCCCGCGCTGAAAGCGTCAGAGTTGCTTGAGCAGCGGCAACGGCCACAACAACGAAAAACTGGGTAAATAACCGCAATAAAAAGGGAGAATATTGCCTGAAGCTCAGGTTTGTTCCTCGTCTTCCGTTTGGCGACAGCAAATCGATTTCTCAGAACTCGGCGCGCCTGCCCGTTTTCAGCTCTGATTATAAGCTGCGAAAGAAGGGTTAAGGCGCCCTCGGGGGACGAAGACGAGCGTAAATAAGGGAAAGCAGGCACAAATAAAAGACGACGGTAACGGAAAAAAGTAAGCAAGAGTAATTTGAAAGAACAAGAAGAGGTTTTTATAGAGTGCATTGCCGGAGGCTAAACAAAAGGTGAGATACAGAAGAGCGGCAATAGTTGAAGGCGGTAGCGGTTAAACAAAGCGATTGGTAACATGAGGTACAAACACGTGGTCGCCATAAATCTACAGTAGGGCTGTTTTCAGAACCTTAGAAGGAACTCTGCGCCACCATGCCGGCCGCCAGAAGTGGAATGGTAAAAAACAAACAAACCAATAAACAACTGAAAGAAAAGAGCAAACGCGAAGCAAGCTGCAGACGAGGATGTGGTCAAGACGCAGATGAGGATCGAAAGCCGGGGATAAGTGCTCCATGGGGAAAATTCACTAAGTAAAAACATAGAAGACAGAGTTTCGAGGAACTGCGTGTTTTTATATAGCGACAGCTTCCATCAGCATCAAACTTTTAACACCGCATGAAACTTTCAACGACGTTCGTCAAACCCATCGTTTGTTTCTCTTGCTCTTGTAAAAAGCGTTCCTGTGACTCATTTCCTTCCATTTCAGAAAAGGATTGATACCGGGGTCTCAAGGACACGCTGCTCTCGTACTGACATTAAATATATTGGCTGCTTTTAACAAATGAGCTGATACTTCCTGCTTGAGATAAATGCCGCTGCTCCTTCATTATTTAATGAAGAAAACTTATTTATGAATAATTTCTCTGGCAAAGCTATTTGCCATCAAAAGTCATTGAGAAATGTCTTGATACCTCTATATATCTTTGAAACGGCACCTCAAGCATTCAGGAAATGGGCATTCAATATAGATTTACGTACATTTACTTTTCATCCGGTTTCTACTACACCGCTTGCTTTCGTAAATGTTGCACCGGTCATTTAAAGGCCACGCAACGGCACTTTAGCTTCACTAGTTTGGTTTGTTCTTCTCTAGATCTTCGTGAAATTTAGTTTTTGTCACCGAAAAATGGAGGTGTTGTTCCATAAAAAAATGTTAACCTCATCAGGTTGACATAGCACATCGGTGAGCCGGTCGGCTGTTCGCCGCGCTCATGTTGGTGTGAAAGATATTCGCAAATATTTCAGTAAACACGTGCTACAAATAGTAGAGGTGCATAAAACTCTGTGAAGTATACTTGGGTGCATAAATTTATTGGAGAAAGTGGAAAACTTGAAGCACTTTTTGTGACACTAGATTCCCTGTTAAGTGGCATACACTGTCACGAATCGACAAACGCATGTTTTGTTCTTCTGAAGCGAAGGCAGCGAAAAAAAACAAAGAAATGATAGAGTGGCCTGAAGTATCGATAAATGGAGCTTCTCTACTTGCACTAGCGTTGGTTTGAATCGCGAATAATTTATTTCGAGTGTAATGCCCTTTAATGTCGTTTGATCGTTGAACAAGCGTTAGCAGCAGCACTAAGAGGCGCCAGCATTAGCGGCATGGCATAGTGTCTGTCGGTGAGTTTCATTTCAAAGCGGAGCTGCGTTTGCGTTCGCGTATACAACAAACTGTTTGTGTTAGCCAAATGCAGTTATTTAATCGATCCTCCTGAAAACGATTTCCGCTCCTTCGGAAGTGCGTCCACTCCGAGAGATAGACTCAAATGTGTATCGTTTGCTAACGCTAGTCCATGTGCCGAAATACTATTATCGCAAACTGCTAGGCGTCACCGAATTATGGAATCGTTAACGCGCATGTGCAAAGCGGTACGCACAAAGAAAATAAAGAACAAATGTTTTATGCGGGAAGTGGACCAATAAATAGGCTGCCTTGCTATAGTTGTCGAAGCCCTTTTGGATAATCGCGTTAAGAGATTGCAATTTTGTCTTTCTTTTCAGCGATGACTAACAGTAGTAAAAAAAAATTGTGGTTATTGGGATGTTTCTTTCTTCAGTCAATTCTTCACTGCGATTGCAAGCAACAAACTGTTAGCTCAGTTTGGTGGCAAAAGGTTCTTTCTAATTGCAACGACTGAAAAATTTCGCACCTTAGTTGAAAACGGAAGACAAGCTCTTTTCTTGTGTACACACAAGAAGCTACCTGCACGGCACGAGAAAAACCGAACTCTTTTTCCTTGTTCTAAAGCCCAGCTCACGAAGAGAGCAGATAACCACACCGCGCGCCACGCTATGGAGCGTTTTGACATTGCCCCCGTCTATGGGCCGATGTCGTGCCCCCAGTCTGGGTCTTCATGGAGATGTAGTGGTATGATGCGATGTCTATGAAACGGAGGCTTTCGGTGTTACGCTGAGAGAAAATGGAGCTCTCTGGCAGTTCCAGGGGCCCTGTTTTGTAACTATTCATTCCATTTTTCGTTTCATTTGGCCTTAACGTCAGTGCGACAAAAGCAGCAGCAAGTAGGAAAACAAACGGCCAATCACTGCCACAGCCGGTTTGGTCGCGCCGCCGGCGTTGGCCAGCCTCGTTCCACCGCATTCAGTCCAGCTATGCCACACGGACCACAGTGCGCCAGCTCATCGCACCAACGACGCCCAGTTTCTTAGCCGAGACTGGATTAGCGGCGATAAAGCTCGTCAGGCGTGTCAAACGTGTCGCCGTGCTCTGTAACCCGTGGCCGTCGACGCTGGTCGGCGAGTGCGACGTGCTCTCGAAACGCCTTTATGCTTGCAGGTGGCGTCTTGGGCATGTTTCTGTCTTGGCGTGATGACTTCTCTGACGGCCAATGGCAGTGGGAGCAGCGACCAATGGCGGCGGTCCAAATGGGATAGAAAGGAAATGAAGCGTTACAGAATCCGGTTCCAGGGGCTGTACTCTATAAGCTGTCCCTTTTTCAATGTCCATTTCGCGTCTATTTAGTCTTCTCTCATTGGTCACTCAGATATACCCGCGTCTTTCAAGAGTCCGTGGGAAGCGACCCCGCCATTGGGTGGTCGTCGGCCGGACCTCACCGTTGGCTGCATATCGCAGCCAATTGGTGCCAACTGTGAAGACCGATCGCGAACCACCCAATGGCCGGTTCGCTTCTCCGGCACGCTTTAAGCCGCGGGGATATCTGAGTGACCAATGAGAGAAGACTAAATAGACGCGAAATGAACAATGGAAGATGGACAGCTTATAAATTACGGCCCCAGGTGACCTACATCGAAATTTTTATGTTCTCTTACTGCGGGCCTACAAACCTGCAATAATTTAGCGACTCCGCTGAAGCGTTGCATTTTTTTATGTTTCAGCTGCTATTTTATCTACTCTAACTCAATGTTAACGGTAGTTTTTCGAGGAGTTACAGCTTTTATCGGACTGCCAGAAAGAGGAATCTTGCGCTGGTTGTTTGTCGAAAAATATTGAAATGTTTGCTAAACTGAAGCACTTTTAGAGAATAAGAAAAGGTGTACGTTAGCTCGATTGCAGAGTACCACGCGAGCGGTGGGTCAACTGCGCAGTGCCGACACGCCATGGCCAAGGCTGGTATTTAGACAGATGAAGCGAGAACCGTTTTCATCTCCAGGCATTTCAGTTTTCTTGTTTCAATCCGGGGAGGTCCTACTAATTGAAAAACGCCTAAAGTTTGCCGCTGCTATGCATTTTAGTTAAAACTTTAGTGGTACACATCACTTTTCTACTGACAGTAGCTTAATTAGGTGATACATTTATGTGTCTCAGCAAAGAGGTCGAATTAATTTTTTCCGAAGTTGCTTACGCCGCACAGTTTTATATGTTCCGCTGCGGTCATGACATTGTCCCTAAGAAGCCCGCTGTTTTCCCGGTAGGGCTATGCTCAATTTAAGTACTTGAGTCTTACTTATCCTGGACACATGTTCTATAATGTATATCGTGCAGCATGTTATGACTATTACCTAGCATTTTTTGCGCACACTTCGTCGCCCACTTGACTCTGCCGGTACCACTTCGATGGACGCTACAAGGGGCTGATTTTTCCTACACCATTCCTTATGACTAAACTACCATGTATGACTGTTCAGAACAGGAGTCTGCAACAATACCGGACATTTAATCTTTTTCTCGCTCAACAACCCGCGACTCCAACAGCTTTTCTGGTAAGCCTCAAAACCAATCCGATGGCCTACAATCCCACAGTGTTCGGCCGATGGTCGTTATGATATCCTGTTCTGAATATTACATTAATAACTATTCTTAGAACTATGACGACTACAGGAAGGTGGTCAGACGGCTACTAAGCAGGAAGACTTCACCCTCTGGATAACGGACAACACCAAGAGCCTGAGCCTGTTCAGATGTCTCGATGAAAATAGAGTCCACGGCCTTCTGTGGTATATTGACTGCCCATATGTAGTGCGCTTGTGTGTGTCTCTGTGTCTTTCTTCGTGGTTCGTCCCTTGGTTGCGCAACCTACACCTTTACAACATCATGTACCAACTAGGCCCAACCCAAGTTTTATTGAAGTTCATATTATACCACATGGCAAGTTCTCAAAATAATAATAAAATAACTATGATCACAATAAACTGGGTGAAAGTTTTGAAAACGATGCTTCGGTGAAAGCAGCACCATTCGTCGTTTTTTATCCAGCCTAAGTTTTCTGCATGACATTAAGCTCAACTGGCACTATCCGCCATGCGTGCACCGCCGGTTCTGCCTTGGCCTACTCACGTGTCTACCTTTCAACTTTCCCACTCGTTTGCAACTTCCTCGTCATTTTCAGAAACGCAACACAGATACTATTCACTCTTTCCGTATTGAAAATAATTAATTATTATCAGCTAATTATCTTTTGCATAATAGGGTGCCGCATTCGCCATGACCAAGCTCAGTAACATATCTGCGGCCGCAGAAAAAAACAAAACGTGTTTAGAAAATTTCAAAGTAAAAGGAACCAAAAGTGAAGCTGCACTGTTTTCTTTTTTGTTTTCCTCCGAATACCCCTATGCTTTGTACCGAGCTCACAGTGGGCGTTCCCCGTTTCGGACCAGAGCGAAGCACAGGGGCTCGGGCCTCGCGCGCCGACCCAGACGTCAGTCCCTGCAGCACCGATGCGTGGCGTTCGCATTGCGTCAGAGCAAGCGCATGCTCTCGGCCGGGGCAGGGTGAAAGACTGTCGAAGCCCGCAGAAGCTGCACTTAATGAACTCTGCGACGTCGAGGCGCGTGTTGCGGCACGAGCGAGCGCTAATGCGGACACGCGCGAAGCCGGCGTCTGCGGATGTTGGCTCAGCGTGCCGCCGCCGAGCGCACAGCTAAGGAAGAAATGGGTGCGCGAAATTATAACGAGGCTTTCAATATGAGTGCCGCGTTGGCCGTTTCGTTGGACCCGGTCCTCATTGTGCGAGCGCCTCTGATAATCCTGGCCGCACAATGCCGTCTCGAGCGGTGCGCGCTGCATAAGCGGGCGTCTGCGGGCCCACGCCTTTGTTTCGCGGCTGTACGCAACGTCAACGAGGGTGGTGTCGCCGCCCGCCTTTCGCGTGTAAAGGAACCCGAGGAAAAAGCCCCGAGCGCCTGGAGAAACCGGGCTAAGTGAGCACGCAGAGGACAGCTCCTAGTCCTTTTCTTTTTTTTTTGTTTTTTTTTTCTTATGTGCAGAACATGAAGAAGGCCCGCATTAAACGCCAACAACACTTCTGGAAGGCGACCCATTCTTCCTCTAACTGCACAAAAAATTGAAACCGCAAGTAGGGAAGAATGCGCAGGATAGAAGAAGGCATACAACTACTTTTGCTCTTACCGCTGCTAAGAATACAAGCAACAGGAAATGTTGGGGTCGGAAAACATTCTAGGTAGTGATTACGCTTAAAAATGCGACAGGTTAACCATTCCCACTTCCCAGCTGCCCAATTGGTTTTATGCGCTCCAAAGCTACCCCTTCTGGAGACAACAATGTAAACGTTTAATTTCAGCCCACTCGCTGTCCGACGAAAGAAACAAATAAGAAGACAGTCAAGGAATACATTCGCCAGCGGTACGACACAGCAACAACGCTCGTAGCTGTTGTCCTCGATTTAATCTTGTCAACTAAACTGACGTTCGGCCGTTGCGCCAAGCTCTTGCGCCGGGTTGTTGGGGGCTCACCGCTGCCATTTTCGTTGAAAAAAAGACTAGTCTTCTCGTTACAATCGAGATTCTGAAGTAATCATTTCAAGAGTAAATAAGAGTATCGTTTTTTTTTATTTCTGCATGCACGCATTGAATACCATGTTTTCAAAAGCATTCAAAGCAGGTTTCACAATTCAGGTTGCACAGTGTTTGCCAAGTTATGAGATATCATATCTGCCGCTTTTCTAGTCATCCCTGTGCCTAACCATGCTACAAAATTCCTAGTACTCAATGTGGTTCCAGTGTTCAAGCAGAAGATTTGAGCATGCAGTTGGAACAGCGAGGGGAGGGGGGATGACTGTCTAGTGCCAATGGCATTCATGCTTCGCCGACAGCGTCTCAAGCCTGTAGCGCTTGAATGAAGACGCTACGTGGGTGGAACTTGCTGCTGAGTGACTTATTTATCAAGAAGCTCGACATAAAAGGCAGTCACCTCTGACCTTCAAAACCCTCGTCCCTGGCCTCTGACTTCTCTATCATACAGTTTTGCTTAGTTCTGGTTCTTTTGAAAGATGTATTTTTCTTTTGCTTTTGTTAATTTATTATTGGCCCTTAATTTCCCGCTTATATATATTTTCATCTGCCTTGGGTTTAAACAGGCGAATAGAACAATTTCTTTTTTTCTGTTTAAGTTTACCCGTTGTTATTGTTAAGTGGAATGGTTTGATTCCTACAGGACATGAAAGCCGCGCAAGAATTTTGATAATGTTTTCTCCTGTTCAGCGCTGAAGCTGAGGGACAAAGTTCAGAATTAGTACCTGCTTTTCTAGTATACACAAGCGTGGCATTTTCTTATCGCATATTATTAAACTAACCTTTTTTCAGAATCTCGGCTCTCTCTTCAAGTAGATTTTTGAAGTGTAAATTGTTAGACTATGATACCCTAGGTGTTGGCCGGTAAGTTCACACACACACAAAAAAAAATTGTTGATAGGCACTCTTTCTCCTTTGTGCAGCATTTAATGTACAGCATGTTTAACCTTGAACTCGTCTTCATTTTTTTATGCTAGCACTCATTAACTAAGCTCAGCTGGCTAAGTCGAAAACTATCAAGCCCTGAAGTGGTATAGCTGCTGTCATTATATTAGACGTTTCAATGAGTCTAGAATCATTTCCGAACGCAGCGAATCTCAGGAATGATATGCCCTATTCACGCGATGTGAGCTCGGTGCTTATCGTCGTCGTCTCATCCATCCTGCCAAAGATACGACGGCTAGCAGCGGCTTCACTGCTCGCGGCCATCATGACGATAAACACGATTTCCTGCATTTCACGCTTCGAAAACCCAACCTTCTCGTAATTCCTGGCGCATGTCATTCTTTCGTTCCGATCGAGGCTCGCACTTGTTGGTTCGAACTTGCCAGTGTGGGTGTCGCTACATGTAATGCACAATATAGATCGAAGTACGGATATTCTCTGGAATAATAAAGAGAGCACGAGCGTCATTTTTTTTAGCGCGGGGTCACTCATCGGCCATTTCCTGTCTTATATTCCCCGCACGAACATTTCCTTCTAGCCTACAATTTTATTTTTTCTTTCCCTCTTTGGCCCACTACTCGAGGCACCTAGCGTAATGGTGGTTGCACTCGCTGATTTCTTCACTTTTCTTGCTTTTACTACATTCGCCAAATGCGTTGTACTTTTAGATTTATGTAGGCGGGTGGTCGGTGAGACGCAGCTCGATTATGTTGAGGGAAATAGTGACTATGTCGCCAGCCTGGTGTGATGCCGACCGCGGAGGTGCAATAAATAACAGACGCGGCTTTCAGGCCCGGTGTTTATTCGTTTTTTTTTTCTTTCTCTCTCTCTCGGTTGGTGCATCAATCAACTGATCATTACTGCTGTATTGCGCTCGCACGTCTCGGTTCATTTCCGACACGCCGTGCTGATGAAGCCCTCTTTTCGATCGACGCGCTGCTTCTTTTTTTGTGTGATTATCAACATTATGCTCCATTTTTTTCACCGCAGGGAAAACGAAAAACGCAGAGTTCCGTTTTTTTTTTTTTTTTGCCCTAGGGGTATTTTGGTTCGGAGTAGGCCATCATATGGATATTAAGGACCGGTGGGAACCCAGAAAAATACAGGAAACGTGTCTGGAAAGCAGACACCTAGAAAAAAAATGATGCGCAACAGTATTCTCAACAACATTGCAAGCTAAATAAACAACTGAGATAAAATTCCGAAAAATAGGAAAATGAGTTTTCAGTGAATAACGGAAACGGTCTGTAGTGCATAACAGTAGCGAGGGAAAAAGAACATGCCAGAGAGAGAGAGAGAGGGAAAGAACATGCCAGGAAAGTGAAGAAAGTACTGAAGCTTGTAAGTCCGGTGTGTGTCAGGTAATTTGACAACTTTTTATTTTTCGAGCGAAAATGATTTAGACAATTGTTTCGAAATTTTTTCTTTAATGCAGGGCCTTCCTCCTTAATGATATCACTTCGTGGAGGGAGCGCGGCCAGAAGATGAAATAAATAGACTCGAGAGGTGTGGGTTACCTCGTTTTGAGTGATTTTCAAGTGGCGCGGATTTTATTTTCTTCACAGTCTTTTCTCTAGAAGGCCCGGAAAGTGAAAGTTATAACTAGTAACTGGGTGAGAGAAGAATATATGGCTTCCTGGAGTTTCAGGGCGATGACGTCGTAGCAGGTAGAGCTGTTAAATAATAAGCCCAAAAGTCTACGCACAAGAACGTTATCGCGTAGGAGAAGTAAATGTATAGCTGCTTATGCGCCTGTGTTTCGTCACAGGCGTATAATCAGTTATACATTTAAAGGGACATTGATGATAACTCCACCCAGTTTTCGTTCTCTGTAAAATCTCTTCTATGGCTATGTTTGGATGTCTCAGTCTTTGTCCGGAAGCAAAAGACGCATTTATTACTGATAAAATTGCATTCAAAATATTCCCACCAATCGATTCAAACTAGTAAGGACAAGACGGGAAAGGACTCCGTGATCACTATTAAAAAGCGAATGGCGTTGTAGCTTCGGGGATGCTCGATAAAAACACCGTTTCCACGCATCTCCTGCAGTGTTCTTGCAAAATTGACCGGTAGTCACAAAACCTGAATTTAATTTTTATACCCTTTCTAACTCATAAAACCACTGTTTTTAATGAAAGTAGGGTCTTCGTTATTAGAACGTTAGAACGTAGTAGTCTTTCCATACAAACCATCTTCAATAAGTCTTGATAATTTTATAAAACTTATCTTGGTACACGTGTCTGATGACAAGTTTCTCGGCACTGGCAAATATTCGCGCTTCATCAAAACTTCCGTCGCCTGGAGATCGAGATCGGTACTACAGCTGCCCTAGACCTGTCCCTCAAGGAACTGAACTGAGCAAGAGACACAGCGCCCCCTCCCCGCCACCCCCCCCCCCCCCCCGCACAAAAAAAAAAACGAAATAAAAAAGCGCCTCTTCTGAGAAAAGAATTTTCATAATTAGTATACGCCTGGACGGAGCGTTCTTAGTTAACTATGGCAGCTGCACACTGTTTGGTGCTCAAATATATGCAGATGCCAAGAATTGGATGTGCCGCGCTGTCTTTCGTAAATATTTATTTCTTAATATTTCTTTTCTCTTCGCTGTTTGTCAGCGTTACCATCGAAGCCAGAGGCGGATAAATACATTATTTCGGCTACCAACACTGGCGTCGTAAGCGGAAGCGACCTATAATAACTGTGGCTAAAAAGCGCGAATCGGAAAAACATGCATCGCAAAGACAGAATATTTTTATTTCTTGCGCGTTCTCTAGTGTGTAATTTGGTGGCTTGATTAGATTGTATGGCTTTGCAGGCCTTCACTACCAACTATTTCCTCAGCACGCTATCGAGACAACAGAGTGTCCCGCCGTCCGTGCATGTGCACGCATTTGAAAGGACACTTAGGAAACCTTTATCGGTGTTTTATTCTTAATAGAATCCAATATCCAGGCCGGTCATGACTCTGTCAACGTTTGCTCGGAAGCGAAAGACGCTTTCACTACTGAGAATTTCAGGGTTAATTGAAGCATCTTGCTCGCACTGTGTTTTGAACTAATGATGTTGGGGATGATGGCGATTATGTTTGTTTTGCTGCATCTCATTTGCTAAGTTTGTCTTTTCATGATGTCTCGCCTTTGCTTCGAAAGTTCTTAGATGGTTTTGACACGAAAGCCTCCTCAATATTGAGGTGAATGATCCCTGGTTTCTCTTCTGTGCGACAAAATGTCTTCCCCGCCGTCAGTGCAGCATAGTTATAGAAACGGGCGCTAGTGGCGATATTTTTGACAATTTTTTCTATATTTGCAAGCTTTCAAGAACTCTGTTTTCAGTGAACGTAGTCTGTTTGTCTTTGGAAGCGTTAATCTATCGACCTAGGACAATTTTTTTGTGGTCGTGTCCTTTCGATTAGCGTCAACGCGTCCGCAAAAAATTGCTTCACCTCAATAAGTGTTTTGATGTAAAAAAGCACTCTTTACAGGTGCATATTAACGCACGGAAGAGTCGTTAGTGAACGCCTACACCAAGAACCCGCTGGAAGGGTGCCGTTATCTTGATTGTTCTGATTGTATTAAATGCTTGCACAGCATTTAGAAGGCCTACCCTTAGCACTTTCATGACGAATGTCCACTTTGTCCAACGTCCGATGTAAAACCAATACTGGAGAGGAGGATGAGCTTTGACGAAAGACAAGAAATGAGCGATGAGAGGGCAAGATGAAACGACAAGAATG
The DNA here is from genome assembly GCF_055824585.1 of Amblyomma mixtum. NCBI lineage: Eukaryota > Metazoa > Arthropoda > Arachnida > Ixodida > Ixodidae > Amblyomma > Amblyomma mixtum. The sequence goes on along the minus strand of NC_143014.1, from coordinate 188,283,624 downwards.
ATCAAGCGCATACAGAACAGAGGATATGTACCTCAGCGAAGGGTAAGTGAGCCGCGAGTGAACAATTTCAGTAATGGTTGTACGCTGTTGCTATACGGCAGCAGCATTTCAGGCCACGCACCCTTGAGCAGTGAAAGCTCGGAGGCAGGACATATAAGGCGTGAAATACTTCTCTTGCACCGCTTAATTTCTATCTTAAACTTCTTATTATGCAGCTCTAGAGGCTCTATAAACACTGAGCGTTAACGTTATTAGGAGGTTCCGATGAGTGAGGCAGTCTCTTTTTGTTCTCCTTCAAACTGCATAGATCAGCCATTCATTCTCGTGCGCGTAAACGAAACGATCTCTGAAGTAAAGCCTAAAACGTCTACTTTGGTTAAAAACATGGGACAGTAAAATGACGTATAGAACCCAACAGTAATTAGCGCGAAATAATACAATACGGGGGAGAGAGAGAGAGAGACAGAGACCGTGAAAATATTTTATTTAGGGTCAAACAAAGACTCTGCATATCATTTCGAGTAGCATTTTAGCGCAACAGAATTAATACAGGATAAGCCGCTTAAATAAAGAGCACGCTGGTACACACGTGAAGAAAGCGGGAGCAGTGTATTTCAGCACAGGCATTGGGTGACTCACGCTGATTGCTTCAGGTCTGGCTATTGCTCTTTCTTTCTATAGCTTTATTTTTAGTTTTTCGTTTAATGCTTCCAGCTAGCTGCTTCACCTGGCAAGTAGCTGAACCAACACTGTATGTAAGGTTTCATAAATATTTAGGGCCAGCTTTTCTACGCTGCGCTCTGCGTTATCATCACGTTTGGGGAAAACTGCGCACCCGCATTAGACGAATGCATCTAACGGTGTCATTGGTGATGCGCCCGCAGAAGTTACGATTTTCAATTGCGTAGGGAAAAGTGAGAATTTGCTTATAACGCATGCTATTCTCTAGACGACGACTAGGGAACGCTGAGAGGGATTAAGGGATTTCGACCACTCAAAGTCCTTGCCGGACACTAATCAGTATACTTCAAAAAACGCCTTTTTTTCCCAAGAAGCCAACATTCTATTAAGCCGTAAAAAGAAAGCCGTCACTTTGGATGATATCATGCCACCCACACATATGAGACATCACATGGCTCGGTCCCTGAATGGAGGTTTCGAGGCGAAACCCTATTTGTGAAAACAGTTTTTTGAGCCACAGCCTACTGTCATTTTTGGTCAACGCAGAAGGGTGAAATATATGCTACTCTGTCAGAAGTCCTGTGCTCTACTGCTCCAAAACGACACTGCTGTTGTAGGTTGTTCACGTATCCGAGCGTCTCGGAGTGGTTCTGTACAAATGGAAGTTCGCATCTTTGAATAAACTGAGCGAACCGTGGGCATGGCTGCGTTGCCTGGGCGTGATGAGACGGTGTACAGCCTAGAAAATGCGACGCGAATGGTTCTGCAGAAGCTTTTATTGCACGTTAAGGAGACCGTGTGTGTTCTCACGCCGTCACCCGAGTCATGATGCATGTCGGCGTTCACTGCTTAGAGGAAGAGCCGGCTCGAGAGCGTACGCCAGCAACCGCATCATGTGGGGTTCGCAAAAGCTCGGGAACAACTATAAAGAAAAAAGCCGTTCCGAAAAAGAACAGGCATTGCATGAAAGATGTCGAAACCCACTGCAATGGCAGCCAGAGCGAACCTATTGCTGACTTTTTTGTGTGGTAGTCCGAATAGCTTGCCAGATTTTTTTTTCTATGTTTGAAGTTTTTCATGTAAGGCATAAAAAGGCTCTTCAAGATTTCGCATATTTTCCATCGCTAACTTGCTGAAAAGAAAAAAAAAATCCAACAAGTCTGCGGCTGAGCTCCGGATCATTAGCTCTGCGTTTCAGCTTTACCTGCAAAACTACACGGAACCCGTTCTTCTCAGCTATTTTTATTAAATCTTCCCCGCCCAGAAGCCTCCTTTATCTCCCTTAGCCAAACTCAGACAGTAAGCTGAGAGAGAACTTTAGTCTCTGGACCTCGGCGATTTCTTCCGCGCGATTACGCAAGCTTTTGCTTTGTTTATGTCTTCATTATGCGCCCTTATGCTTTGGTTATGTCTTCTGACTTGAAAGAAACTAAGACTAAGCGGAAGACGAAAAAAAATGTACGTTGTGCATGGCTCCTTGGCGGTAAACAGCATTAGCGCAACTTCTGAATTCGCTACCCGCATGCGCCCCGAATTTTTTTTCGTGCGTTTTGCGGACGCCGTGTTTAACAGAGAACAGAAAGAAAACACAACCCAGTTTTCAGTGTCAACGTTTCAGGAGGGGCCAAAGGACTGATTTTTGCTGGCAAAATTATTCCAGCACAGGCTAACCAAATGAAAGAAAACCACTTGTGGCTCATCCAGTGATACAAAACACATCAAGCGTTGCACTGTCGAGGTTTTGAGGAAATGACTGTTAAGGTACATGGCAATCATTCACTGATTCATCCATTAATAAGCCTCCAAAAGAAACAGTGATTTGGACATGACCGAGTGGTGAAAGAAGTATTAAGGCGGAAGCCTTTAATGTCTCATCGTTGTAAGCAGCAGTTGTCGACAGAAAATGTCACGCTTTTCAATTGGTGGAAACGGTCGTGACGTCACAGTGCGCGAATTTCAAACGGGGCCAATTGCACTTTGGCTAGTAACCATACAACCAATAGAAGGGATCGTATAGTGATGCTCCAAGTAAGTGGGACTGAGCTTAGTTAATTCTTAATTACCCAATTAGCCTAATTAGCTTTACTAGTCAGGCCATATAAATAAATAAAAGAGATAAAGAAATTGGTCGAGCTCAGGAATCGAACCCCGGTCTTCGGCGTGAGAGACGAGCACGCTATCCACTCCGCCATGCCAGCTCGATGGTTTGGAATGAACAAAAGCGCGTCTAGTGAATACGGTGTCTTCACTGACTCTCATCCTCCTCCATTCTCTTCCGGCGAGGTTTAGGTGTCCACCTACAAATGAGAGACAGATACATTTCCTTTCCTCAAAAACACAACAAATATAAGCGCACAGATTCACCAACTAACCTCGCGGCTATTTCGGGTTTAGCGACGCTATCATCAAGAGCGCAACAAGCACGACTAAAATTTTTATTTCACCTGATGCACAACTACTACAAGATAGACGTATCAAAATACATATCTCTCTCGCAATCACGCCCGTCGAGGCATAAACACGCACGCGCGATAACAGAATACTCATGCCATAACGACACGTTCATGTATTCGTACTTTCCCCTCGTGATCAGAGAATGGAATCGCCTTGATCCCTCAATCATAACTGCAACCACATTATCTCAGTTCACGTCACGGATAGAATCCTTATCAATTACCGAATAAAGCAGTTTCACTGACATACTCAACCGTCTTTCATCACTTCATTAGATTGTTAATTAATCGTGAAGAAAGTCTCTCATATTTTTTCCGCTGCTGTGTTCCCATGTGCTCTAATTGAATTCCTTATGGCAATGCTCCACCCGACTCCTAGACATGTATTTTTCTTTTTCCTTGCTAATGTTTACCTTTTCTTTTATTTTGCTTGTTCCTTACTGTTCACCTGTGTTTGATTTGTATTCACTTTTTTTTTAATTCCAGAGTGCACTGCTCAAATTTGTATCATGTTTGTCATTTTTGTTCGCCCACCTGCTATGGTCCCTGCTGGGACTGGCAGTATTGTAAATAAATAAATAAATAAATAAATAAATAAACCAATTTACCGACGAGCGAGGCGTAGAACCGAATGGGCGATGGCGTTCTATGGACTCATTGGCAGCGTTCCAAGACGCTGTCGCGTTCCCCTCTTAGGGGCGAAGCTTAACATCTTAACCACACATCAGTGACCACACTTTAGGTCAAAAAAGTGCCCCCCCTGAATTTTGACTGGTGTCCACCGAGATATGTGAGACAGTTACTGCGTAATTTCCTTTCCTCAAATGCAATTTTCATTTTCTTCATTACGGCTCCTCTTTATCTATCTTCTTTCACTCCCACCTCCCTTCCTCTACGGTGCGGTTCAGGTGTCCACTGAGATGACAGAGAATTACTGCGCCATTTCCTTTCCTCAAAAAGCGTTGCGTTCAAAGGGCAAGGCATCGCGCCGAACGGGTGGTGGCGTTCCGTGGACTCCCTGGCAGCGCTTCAACGCGCTGTCGCGTTCCACTCCTAAAGGCGAAGCTTAAGCGTCATTAATTAGCAGTTAATTAGCATTCAGGCATTAATCAGTAATTAACAATTAATTAGTGATTTGCCATGACTTAATAATTAGTACTCAAATATATGTGACGCCACCAGTGCCACAGAAACAGCGAAGGTGGTGCGGAAAACACTTCCGCCTCTACCCACTTTAGACAGTCAAAGTGCCCCCTGAATTTTTCGCCCGGAGATGGCAGCCGCTTTCCGACGCCTAATTTTCTTGTTTTGATTGCTGGCCTCGTTCGCGTTCTGTTATGAAGTTATGTATCTTTCCGATACTACTTCTGTGTTCACTTTATGCATTTCCACAAAAACGCTACATGTTGATGCATACCATAACTTCTGAGGGAGTGTTTTTTTTTAAGTTACTTTCTGCAGTTTTTGAGATATAAAGCGACGAGAAAATTGCAAGTTCCTGGGCAAATGGCTGTGCTTGGTAAGAATGGTAAACAGAAACTTGAAAAAGAAACAAAACGTTGTGTAGTGTGCGCAGTGTCGTCTCTGAAGACCTGCACCTCATTTTCCTCGCGCCCACAACAAGCGCCTCCCTCCGGCCATAAAATATTTTATTTTGTGTTCACGTTTTAAAAAGGCGTTTATTTAAAACAAGAACTAAGACATATAAGATAGCTTAGTCACGTGCTTACGGCTTTTCACGAAGGATGGGACTTCGTAATATAAACTTCTCCCTTGGAGGCAGCGTAAAGTGGTGAGCAGTACTCGTGAAAGAAATTGCTTTAATTATTTTACCACTACACTACGTGCATTTTAGGTACTTTGGAAGTGCATTAAAGCTACGCTGAACAAAGCTCCCCGGCTATGCTGCTTCAAGCAGATGGTCCTAGGTTATTTATTTGGTCGAAATTTCCGGAGCCCTTCACTACGGCATCCCTCATAGCCTGAGATGCTTCGGGACGTTAAACCCCAATAAAACCAATAAAACCAAACCAAAGCCTAATGTAGCTTGCAAGAGAACATTCTTTCTTGGTCAATCTCACTAAATATGGTTTCTTTTTAACAGCATCGTTGAAAGTGTCGATGAAATTTATCGTCGTAGATTTTATAATATTTCTGCGATTTCGTTCCATCTGGCACATTCTGTCGAAGAATATCTACTCGCTTTGTAAATATTCTGATCACAGAAATGATTAAATGCTCCTTTTTATAGTGTCGAAGAATATGAGGCGTCAAGAGGAAAGAAACCTTTTGCTCAGTTTTCTCCCGGAGCGAAATTACATTCCACAAACAATGAAGGGACTTAGAACCTGGCTACGTTTCTAGATATGACGCACCTTTTCAAATACAATGCTGTATCATGACGGGCGAGAAAGAAAAAGCTTTTATTGCAAGCCAAGGTTGGCGGGAGGCACAGGGCCCCATTTGTTGTAGCTATCTGGGTGACTTGGGCAATCAAGTCGCTCTGGTCGTCCAGGGCTGTGCTTTCTTAGAAAGGGCGGCTTCCCACTGGGACGGGGAGGAGGGGGGTATCGGTGGTACTGAAGAAGGTCTGGAGCATTCTCACGTGGAATAGTATAGGGCTAGATGTGCGTCATAAAAAGGGCAGTTTTCAGGGTAGCGTGTGGGGTAAAATTTGTACCTAAGCGTAAGATGGGCGAAAATGTTAGTCTGGATTTAGCGCCAGGAGGCTGCCTCCTCTAGTAGGAGTTATTAGTGCGATAGCACTACTTCACGAGGTCTCACCGGCTCACAGAGTTTGCGTGAAGCTTGACCTTGAATGTGACCTTGTCAAAACCTAGTATAGCAACAGCGCCCCGCCGTGGTGGCTCAGTGGTTACGGCGTTTGGCTGCTGGCCCGAAAGATGGGGGTTCGATCCCTGCCGCGGTGGCTGAATTTCGATGAAGGTGAAATTCTAGAAGCCCGTGTACTGTGCGATGTCAGTGCACGTTAAAGAACCCCAGGTGGTCGAAATTTCCGGAGCCCTTCACTACGGCGTCCCTCATAGCCCGAGTCGCTTTCGGACGTTAAACCCCAACAAACCAACCAAACCAGTATAGCAACAGCCCATGCAGAAATGAAATAAATATTGCCGCGACTAGGTTTCGACCCGCGGCGGTTTGAAGAGATCAGCTTCGCTGGCCGCCACTGCCCGAGGGCACTATGCTATCGCCGCAGATGATCACGCCTCGGGTTAAACTGCAGCAGACTCTCGTGCTGTGCACTGCACATCGTCGTCTTCATCAACTTTCATCTGCGGCGCGAACTGATAAGATCAGCTTAAAGCGGCTCTGAAACGGGCTCTCTGTAATGTTGCGGTATGCCGAGGATGTTGCAGGACGCCGCTTCACAAGTATCCCCCAGCAAGAATTTCTTTTAATGCGTTTTGTGGAAGCTGAGTCATCTGTAGTTAAAATTCTAAATTACACGTTTTCGTGCCTTTCTCTCTCTTCTAGGAGCTTTTGCACATTGAAATGTCGGCGTTCACCCACCGTACTACAATGCTGAACCAATCCACTCAGCCCCTCCGCCGGCTGCCGACGCACGGGGAAGGGGGGGGGGGGGCTTCCGGTCACGGCCATGGTAGCTGCGTGACGTCAGAAAGAGTTGACACGGCGAACTAATGATAGCCCTCCGCTGCTGACGTAACGAGCGCTGCATGATACGTTGCGCGCGGATTCGGGCGAAAGCTCGGCACCGATGGTCGCCGCGCGGCGTAGAAGCGCGAGATTGAATATATATATATATATATATATATATATATATATATATATATATATATATATATATATATATATATATATATATATATATATATATATATATATATATATATAATGTTGCGAGAGCATGAAGTGCTTGACTGCTTAAAGGAGTATATAGCGAAGTACACGCTTCATTAAAGGAAATATTTATTTTACTCGACGTTTCGATCAGGGGACCGATATATATTGCAATAGGTCGGCTCGCTTTTGAGGTCTTGTACGCGGCATGAAAGCTCGGTGGCCTATACGCTACATAATTCAAGCGTATTATAGCCAACCTCAAACACCTTTTTCAGAGACCCTTTAATTTCGATGAGAGCTTAACCTGGGTCAAATATCGTCGCCAGACGTGCCGACGACCCAGAAAAGCAAACCTATGAACCAACCAGGCTAAACACATGCTTTCGCATGTCTACTCGATTCAGCTGCGTTAAAACCCTGTCATTTTTTTTTTAGCTCTTACCGTCTCCGTCTCAACCGTCTCCACTGATCCCTTATTGCAGCTTGTTTACCCAGCCCCTGTCGCTCACTGAAATGCACGGCACTGTCTTGTCTGAGAGCTTCATTTTTCCTTCCCAAGATATCAGGCCATTGCTTGCAGCAAATTTTAAGGGCTTCTTTTGTCCGAACTCATTAGGCTCGTTCTCGCCGATCCTTATCCTGCGTTCGCTTGGCGATTTCTCTTGTATTTTTATGCAGCAGTTAAGTATTCACACGATGTAGACATCATCTAGTAGCTCTTGGGAATCGTCCAAATAAAAAACAACGAAGCGCAGGATGAGTTCCGGGCATAGAAAATTTAAGACTCGGTGGTGAGACTCAGGAGAGCATTACAAAGTTTCACATTTTGCCTCTTTCGCCAAATTGATTTGAAGCTTCCCGCGATGCTGAGAGCACTTATTCTATTTTTTTTCCCCAGCTATCAGACCACTGAATGAAGTAGAAGGCATGCCTAGTCGGCTTGTAACGGTGTGTGTGGTTCTGCTGCACAGGAAATGTATTTTACTGCATGAAAATAATGGCCGCTGTCCGAAAAAAAGAAAACAAAATGAGGCGGATTACTCAACAGCCTTCCAAATTAATGAAATGGCGAAAGCCAGCCTAACTTACTTCGTATATCGTGTACTTTGTACAACTTATATCGTGTTTACCAAAGTGTGTTTACTAGGTATGAATGCGCCGGATTTCACATTCAGTAACAACACTGTTTCCAAGGCTAATTTGACTATCTTACCTGGGAAAATTAACGCTTAAAATCAGCTTCCTGTCCTACTGAGAGCAACAATTTCGCAGCAGGCATTCTGTGAACTGATCACCTTTTGCACGAGCGGTTTGTTTTATTTGGTCTGATTTGTTATCGCCCTGACGCGCACGTGTGTGCGCTCCTTCGTGAAAGCGTCTGGTCGCGTTCTTGTGATGTTTGGGCTATCTCAGAGTGCCAAGCAGTTTCCCTTAGCTACTTCAGCTTTTCAACCTCCCCGACCACTTCTCTGCGCGCCCCGCTTGTACCTGAACATGTTCAATTCCTCTTGTGTAGTAAATTTTCAACCAAGTCCGCGATTCAGGCAGATAACTAGCGCAGGGATACATGCGCCCTATCTCCTCTCGCAGCCTCCTCGCAATGCTCAGCGCAACTTCACGGCACCTGATTGCTCAGTTCATGCTTCGCGCGACAGTTACCACGTCTTTCCTCTCGTCAGAACTTCCTCCTTGCAAATCTTAGCGCGATCGAGCTCGAGGGCCAGAGTGCTAGCGTGCATATCCTCTCCTCATAGCCTCCGCAAATGTAGACGTTAACCGCCTTCCTGCAATAAAATCATTTGGCAGGCTAGCTAGTATCTAACTGAAAAATAAGAAAGGGCGCCTAGCCGTCAGCAGAAGAAAGAACTGAGAAGCAACGCAGTGACTTCTCTCGCGATTTTTCCCTTGTTCCTTAGATTACTCAATGTCGCAAGAAACAGAAGTGTAAGTTTGAGAGTCGGGCAATGCACTGGCACAGCCATTTTGAAGAGCTCTGAGGGGACGAACCCCACGCACCAGCCGCACTGCTGGGAACAGTAACGCACCCGAGGGCCTAAAAACTTTTGAAAACGACTACAGAGAGTTAACCAGTTGCCCGCATATTCGCTGCTCGTTCCAGAAAAATCTGTTCTCGGAAGCATGATCAATTGTAAAATAAGAGTGCGAAGACAAGTGCTTAGATTTATTTGTCCGTGGTTCGCGTCACTGTGTGTTTTTTTTTTAACAGGCTTGCTCTGATGCACTGTTGGGGAAAAAAGCTGGCTGATTCCTTTCATCTTTCTTTATAACCAACTAACCAGTTGCGCATTTGCACTCTTCCGACCAGAGCCACACGGTTACACAGCAAAGCTACACAGCTTTTTCAGAATATAATTTGAAGACAGCTCAATTATGGCTGCGCTTTTGTGAATTCTGAGGAGGAAATATCCCCTGAGTGAGTGCTGTTCTACGTTTCGGGAAGTCCTCTAAGCGCGCTCAACTTCTATCTAACAATGTCATGCTCACGGTTAGAACTCACACTTCATAAACACTGTAAGACTACAATTTTATAATTTTGACAGTCCAGTATCTCCTCGTGTTTACAAAAGCAAAGTTCACTACCCATGCAATTTTTCTTTCCGGCTGGGCAGCTAGCTCTGACACGTCTAACGCTCTCTTGCTTCATACCTCGATGAATATTTTTTTTTTCTTTTGATCGTCTCCCTTCTATTTCTGCATAGTCAAGCACAAGTGAGCAGAGCGAACTCGAGGCCTTTTCTGACTTTTTGGTTTCCCTATTCAATCAAGGAGCTCCGAGTAGCAAAGCGCACTCGGCTATCGCCACTCACGCGGAGTTCCCAGGCAGGAGATCTGCTCGAGAGCCGCGAATGAAAGGTAAGGGGCGGACACTTTAGGGCCGCTCTTGCCAGTCGAGCGAGACCGCATAAACGGTGGAGGGGAGCACGTCTATGCGTATCCTCCTGTGTATTGCATCAAGCGAGACGTGACCATGAAAACGAGATCGACCCCCTCTGCCCGTTCGCCCGCGCTCGGCAGGCAGCGGCGGACAGTGGCCAGTCATTACGGAGCTCTTGTTTCGAAACCCTGGCTGCACGCGAGACGCGCGCAGGCAAGGCGGGAGCCACAGACGTCCGCATTACTCTTCATTCAAGGAGAGGCCGACGAGCTCTTCTTTGTGCGACGCGTGCCCGAGCCACGAAAACTTTGCGGCTATCGCCCTTGTCGGGCACTTGGTGGGCCCCGGTCCCCGCGGACCGCGAGCCACCGTCGCGGTGTGACTTGGACGCGTGGGCTGCTTCAGACGCGGGAGAAGATGACTGTGGCTCGGCAGCTCATGGTAACTGGGTGTGCTAGATGAGTGGCCGGTGACCCGCTGTGGCCATGCACGAATGAGAGCGGAAAATCACAAATGACAAAAGAAATACTTAATTGTTTTTCTCAAGACCTTCTACCCTCCTTAAAGCTTGAAATTACGAAAGGAAGTTTGGTACCTCCGAGACAATGCTTAATCACCTCTTTGTAACAATCGCTCCAGGGAACTACACGAAGTGGAGCCTACTAAAGCCGCTAAGCACACTGTCCAAACGTTTTCGAATGAACTTATGAGCCACATGTTTCTTCTACCGGCAGCATCCTTAATTTGCAACCACGGGGAGGGTGCAGTGTAGGCGCCAGGTAAACATAAGCTTCGCATGTGTGTTCGTCAGCAAATAAAGGAATTCGCAGTGTGCACGCTTAAAGAACAAGAAAAAAAATAACTGGCCAGGATTGAAAGGCTCAACAGCCAGCATAAGAAACGCGTATTTCGCAGCGCCTTAGATGCGGTTCACTTGCCTAATATTAAGACAAGCCGAAGCGTTGCCAAGTTGCTTTAGTAGTGCTAATTACTGCCGTTTGTAGCTATCATTGCGGCCTTTTGAACATGTTGGAAGTGCTTGTGAAACATATTCAACGTGGGCAGTTAATTTTTTAAAATACCTAGGCATCACCATCTCGCATACACTTCGCTGGTCGCACCGCATATCAACGTTTGACACTTGTGCGTCCTCGGGTGCATGCAAAATCAAACAGCAAGGTTCATTGATTCTGACTACTCCTTTCAAAAAGCGTAAACAGACTTAAGTAAGAATTTAGCATTGTTTCCCTCAATTCAAGCCGCAAAATACCCAAGTTATATCTTAAAAAATCTATACCATTCGCAGTTCGGAATTTCTGTCGTCATACATGCTCACCGCGTTTCACACCGCCTTAACCTCGCTGTAGAAGTTTAACCTCCACCCGTACATTTCATTGCACATCTTATGCTTTTGCATTCGAGCAACCACTGACTGGTATCGCATTTCTGCAGGGGCAGTTTCTAATCCTGCGCACTTCGAGACATTCATTCAAAAAGCCATCTGTTCACTGTAACGACCGCCCCCTCCCCCCTCCCACGTAATACCCCAGGATGGTCGTTTCAGGTAACGATAACTATCAATGATATCTCTGCACCGAGAAGTCAGCTCGCATCTTCTCAGCGATCATGTCAGTAATCATCTTAGGAAAAAAAATTGTCAGACGTGCTTTGGTACTTCCTTTTTATGTCAAAAGATGGCGTACCAGGTTTCTGGGTGGCTGATAATTTAGACGAAAAGGGCACGAATGGAGTCTTAGGACAATGCTCCGGCTTCAGTGCACCGGAAATAATGCGGGTTAGGTCACCTGCGACGAAAGATATCAACTGCGTGTTGACGACAGCAGCGTACCAACGATTATGGGCGAAGTTCGAGCGCAAATTTGAAATCTCTCTACCAAATGAAAGCGCCGCTGAAGTAGTGGCCTGATCATTAAGCCGCTAAAGTAGCGACCAAGTCAGATTGTATTCGCGTGAAGCCAAACCAAAAGCACTTCAGAGCATGCGTGAAGCCACATCTGCCTTCGGCGGGTGTGATTTCAGGCATGCTCTGAAGTGCTTTTGGTTAGGCTTACGAAAGCTACAGGTGATTCCCTGCAATGTACTGCAGCTTAAAATCATCGCTGTCGTTGTATTAGGTTCGCGAAATGCTTTCCTGCTCCCATTAAACGGGTTTTCAACGTATAAGCGTCCCGTTTCTGTTGCTGTAGTGAGTGCTCTCCTGCAAGCGACGAACGGGTGTCAAGGACAGGCACGAGGCGTTGGTATGAAGACCAAGCATCTTAGTTGACAAAGTAGGCCAGCTTACACCGCTGAAGAACGACAGTCTCCAGAGAGTCGTTGACGTCCAGCATGCACAAGGACGAGCTCTGCTGGAGGGCGCGAAATGGTCCGCGCTAGTGCTGCTGAAGCAGGCTGCGGAGTGCTGTGTGACGCACAAAGACATGCGTTGCATTCTTTAAGTACGACCTCGCGTAGATTGCGCGAGGTTTTCTCGGACGCTTGAATTAGGCTCGCCTACGACAAAATACGTCGCGCAGAAGCTTGATTTAACCATTAATGATGAGAGATGAAGAAGAAACCTTGAATAAGTCAATTGAAAGGTGACGCTGTACGCCATGTAAAAGGTCACAGAACCGGCAAGGAGTTTTGCTTTAAGGCGCTGCAATTGTCCAAGAGGTTGTGTAGCAGACGCTGTACCCACTCTGTTGGCGCCGTAGATAGCGGCAGGCCGACTGGTTTACCGTCCTCGAGCACTGTAGCAAGTAGTTGCGAGCTTGATGGGTGACCGACCGACTGACTACACATAAACAGCTAATTATTTTCAGAGGCTTCCACCTACACTCCTTTCCTCATCAAAGTCCGAGCAAGAACTGCTCCGAGCACCGGGAGAGGCCTTTGCGGAGAAAAATCGTCTCAAAATTGCCCTCAGTTAGTGCAAACTCATCTGGCTACACAGGAAAAAAAAAAAACACTAACTTTAAAGCATGTCTAAAGAGCTGAAATTTAAGACAAAAAAGCACACAGTATGACAAAGAACACAGTGATGAACTGAAGGCGACGGAAGGGTTCCCAAGTACGCTGAAAAAAATTGCACCGAAATGTGGTCAACGCTGCCGACCTGAAATGGCTCCTTATTGGTATGCAGCGCGCAAAGCATGAATGAGCAAACGGCGTTTCTGTCCTTGCAAAAAACAGGGTGCGACATTGATGTGCGACGACAAAAAAGTTTTGGGCGATTAATCGCTTGCTCTGATTTCATTTCGCTGAGTTGGAGAGAAAGTAAGGTAAGTAAGTCCTGAATGATCGATTGGTGGTTAAAGGTGACAGCTCCGGGCGCTCTGAGCGTGGCACCTGATTAAAGTCTAATAATTGCTTCGGGACAAGAAAAGAAACGACGGGCGCGTGGCGTGTCGGATTCGTCTCCTGAGCCTTCCGGCAAATGCCTGCCTGCCGGGATCACAAGTTGTCCCCTCGAGGCACTGACGCTTAATGGAACTCGAGGTGAAGGAAGGTGCGACTCGGCACACCTTTTATTCTCGCAACTTTCAAGAGGGAAAATCCTGGAGCCATTCCGTTTTCTTTTATCCCCTTTTTGTCGACAAGGCTCGTTAGGTGCTCTAATCTCGTTGTTCTTGGCGGACCTCTTGCATTACAGACTGCTGTTTTAATGAATGAAACGGCTGGCATGCGTGTGAAGACGACAAAGTTGCGACAGTGACCGGCATCCTATCCGCTCTTTGCGACAATCCACTCGCCCATTCCATAAGTGACGCAAATGGATTAAACAGTCCGAATTCCGAAGCGCCTCGTAGATTTTCTTGAAATAAACTTCAGACTTGGGCACTGTCCTTCAAAACAAGGAGCAAACGGAAACAACCAAGCAAAAAATTATGTTCTCAGTCTGAGCAATGAGGAGACATTTCATCTTGCCGGAAAAACATTTTCGGTTTCACATGAATTAAACATATGCACGTTGCTAAGAATGTCGTTATTGTGTATTTTCGAAGCGCAGCATAAAACAGATAAGTGCGGCTGATTTTCTTTTCTATCAATGGCGCATTTTTCTTGAACATCATCTCTGACAAGAACAACCTGATATCCGACGTCATGGAAGCAAAGGAAACAGTTGGATGTGAAACTATCCTATTAGAAAACATTGGCTTAGTTACATACGCTTGATGCATACTTAAGTGGTGTTTTCATGTTTTCATATTTATAACCGCGAATTAGAAGACCAAAACTCCGGAGGAATGCCAAGTTGCACTACGTAAGGTGGACTGTAAGCCAAGCTGCATCGCATATTCCGGTAGCGTATTCATATAGCTAACTCGTAATTATAATACCATGACTATTAGGTCGCACCATAACTCGGAATAGCCTAAGGCTAAAATCGGCTTCAGGATGTAGCCAAGCTGCATGGCGCTGTAAATTGCAAGCAGAGCCGAACTCCTATCCCTGCCCTTCTCCCTTCCATTCTTTCAAAAAACTCAAAAGAAAGATATGAACCGAACCATAAACATCAATAAAGCTGTGAAGGTAATAACTGCTCCCTTTCCTGATTATAAATCACCGGTCACAGGCGCCCGAGTCGGTCGTAAAAGCGAAAATAGAACTTCTGCGCTGGCAGTCACATTACATATTCAGATTACCTGGTTCGGTGTTCTCGAGTGACTTTCGGGTGTCAAGTTATAAATATACCACTGTGTCCGGAATAAACCACACTGCTCTTCGGGGCTTTAATGTCAACACCTTAGTGTGTGGCTTTTCTTTGCCTTGTGGTTCTTGTTTCTTTTACTTAGAAATAAAACTTCCGAGGAGACAGTGGTCTAAGCTGCGATAAATACATCCTATTACGAGAGTTACATGATAGCAACTTTTTTATAGGTCACGCCTTGTCTTGTAATGGCGGCTTTTATTTTTTTGGCCGACTTTAGGTTGCAACATTACAACGCAGGACGTGCAAATAAATCAACAGAAACTCGCGAGAAAAAACAGTAATTGGAAGGTTCCCTTCCCAGAAAGTAGAAATCATCGCCTCTTGCAAGGAACATGTCGACCGGTCCCAGCTGCGGTTTGATTCAAACACATGAGGAATGCAGTGATGCTATTATCTATAAGTAACCTTAGACCAAAGTAGATGAAGTGCGGTCGAAACAAAAATAAAACCTGGCTATTGTCCAAAGCACAGAGAACTTAACCTTTGAGTTACAGATAAAAAGTGGCGAAAAGCCCCTAATTCATAATTTGAATTTTGACTTTTCGCATCATCGGGGCTCGCTAACGAAAACATTTGCCCAATTTCTTAAAAATAAAGGCCTTCAAAACGACCAAAAGTGGCGCACACCCGGACAGTTCTTTAACAGTACTACGCGAGCGTCGAACAAACGGCCCCACAGCGCTCTGTGAAAAAGCGGACAGACAAAGCAGCTGCAAATGGCAAACACTTAGCGCGCTTGTGCGTATTCTGGCCAATTCACTCCCTCGATTTGTCATACGTCGCTGCACAACCGTTTGTTTAACACTGTTATGATACTGTTAAAAATTTACTGGGCGTACGTCCTAAATTGCATTTATGGGAAATTTTTATGCCGTTTAACTAAGTTTAGCAGAGTCTAAACTTAGTTAAATCCATTTAGTGAACCAACTTAGTTAACCCCCATTTAAAGTTTCTATGTATTAGTTAATACTTTTGCAAGATTTTAACCATACCCGACAATTTAATATCCACTGACAGTATAATGTGAAGCCTCATAGACAGCCTTTACATTGGTCACATAGCTCAGTCTCTGTAATTATGTGAGGCTTACTCGTGAATGGTACAATCTTCAGACAGCAGAGTATCGAACACCTTATGACTTCAAAAAGTAAAAAAGCGCGAAGGCTAAGCATAAAGATAACGGACACAGCATCGACCGCTTAAAGCATTTCTTGTGGATGCCGCGCTGTGATTTATTTGTGTTCGCTCGCTCTCGTGACGAGTTTTTATGACGGGATGCGTTCGATCAGCGCGGGGCAGCAAGAGGCTGTGACAGATTGCGAACAATGGCCCTCTAGGCTGCCTAATTCAGACAGATGGTGTTTGCGGCCTGCCCGTACTGTGTTTCCACGCTTGATGAATCGTCAGCCCACAATGCCTGTCAGTCAGGGGAGAAAAAAAAGATGTTTTCCGTTCAGATACTCACACAAAAGAGAGGAAGGTTGTCAGGCTGAATACAGTAATGACCGAACGTTCCGTAGTTATGTGAGAACTACAACGTTCAGGTTTATTTACATCATCTGCGCCTCGTAGTGCAACAAATATCCCCTCCCTCCCCCCCCCCCTTTTTTTTTTAATGCGAAAACATTTTTTGATGCATGGATGGCGTGACCACGAGATGTTTACACGAGATAACGACAATAAGAACGGTGTTAAGTAACGATAACCAGGCAACTAACAAGTAATAATTAATGAAATAAAATAATAACAGGTAATAGTTATTGAAAAATAGTGACAATAATAGCTACAGTAATGATAGTGACAGTAGTAGTTAGTGGTAGTAATAGTCGCAGTAATAGTTACGCACAGTAATAGTCACAGTAATAGTGGTAGTAATATGGATAGTGACGTCATCAACCAGTCACGTGATGGGACCCAAGTAGTCACAATATAGGAACGTGTCTAAACAAAAAGTTCTCGACGAATTGATGGCGTCACAAAAGACAAAAAGAAAGATGTCTAGGCAAGAAGTTGCGCCGCTCCCTGTCAGTTAGTAGAGTACCTGCGGCACTCTAAATGATTTCGCATTTTTTTTTTTGGGGGGAGGGGGGGGGGGGGGTCATGTCGCACTTAAGCTGGTTGGGCGGTTACCCACCAAGCCCAGAATAGCTTTTTGGGCAAGTATTTCATATCGAACACCTAAATTTTATCAGAACGGAACAAATAAACTACCACCCTTCAAGGTGCAGAAGTGACAGCGGTAGTCTTGTTTTGCAAATTACGAATTCCGGACGCCTGAGCAAGACATGCGTGTATAGGTCACTACCTTGACCGCGAAGAATATGCTCGAGTGCTGGCAATTGGGCTACAGCGTAAATTAGAGGGATTCTAACAAAAGGCTTAAAATAGAAGCGAAAGCATCGCAAAGACCTCGCGCCAAAGGTAATGATAGAAGTAATGTCGAGAAACAGGGCTAAAGGAGAATAAATTAAATAGCAAACGTTAGTTGATGATATCATAAAGAAAATTAAGAGACGTGAATGCACTTGCACGGCAAACATAATGCCAACTGATAGGCAACGTTCGTTTCAGAGTAAAGGAAGGGTACTACTGATTTGCTTTAGAGTACTTTAGAGCACTTGTACAAGCGTAATCGCCACCCTTCAGTAACAGATATGTTCCGTACAGAGAATAACATTTAGAAAAAAAAAAGAAACAAAAGCCGTGAAAGAGTCGCGTTCGCATCCCTTGTTTGTGCCCATGGCCAACAGTAGCTTCCTTTGGCCTTGTGGGCTTTTGTGTGTGGTATCGTACGTGCTGTTTAACGCCCCGACGACACGGCACGTGGTCTATGAGGGACGCCGAAATTGCATGGCTCTGGATTGATTTCCTTTCGCCTCCATGGAAATGCGGCCGGCGCTGCCGGGGTTCGATTCCGCGTCCTTGGGCTCGGCAGTCGAACGCACGAACCACTAAGTCACCGCGGCGGGCTCACCATTGTGCGTTGCGAGCGGGCAACCGTACGTGCATATAAGCGGTTCGGAATTGATTTTGCTTCTTAATACCTAAGTGAAACAAATTCCTGCCAATTGGGAAAAAGAGATTTTTTTTTTTATTCTATGTCTTACTGTTGAGGCGCCGTAAACATACGAGGAGGAATACGAAGGTGTATTTCCTTATCGAATAAAAAAGATATTAGTCTTTACAGTGAAAGGCACAGTGCTATTAAATGCAGTCTCTAGTGTTTCGCAAACGCTAACCCGGCTAAGGTTTTTGTCATTCAAATGATGCAACAGATGCGCTCATTGTACTTTTTTTTGTTCTGTGAGGGCGCAACGCTCATCAGCGCACTGTCCACAAAGCAGCTCATTCTAAGGCCTCTATCTATATAAGGTCTTCTGCTGGATATTTAAATACTTGAGTTTGATCTTTTAAGCTTCTTATTAAAACCTTTGTTCCCATTTCTCTGTCGAAAGGAATAATTGAGTGCTCTGTTGAAAGAGATGCTCTCCGCTGTGGAGGCACAAGTGTTCCTCAGCGTAATTCGCGGCCAGTTGTGATATATGAAAAAAAAAAGGGGGGGCGGGGGGGGGGGGGGGGGAAGTGGACAAGAAACGAACTCTACCGGATGTGGGAACTTACCTCGGCGCCACCTAACACCAGTGCTTCCGCTGCGTAGAATATGGAACCACGCGTATTCACCAACACAACAGCTCCTGGCGCTGTTCCGCACAATCTGTTTTCCGCCATGCTGGCGTGAAAATGAAATCATTAAAAAAAAAAACTTTTTTACGTATGAGCGGTCGTGTGCACAAATTTAATATTTTCAGCCTGTTCGGGAAAACTCCAGCCCGCTCATTTTTTATTTTTTTTGCTGATTTGTCGAACTTGGCGGATAATACCATGAATCATTGCAAAAGCTTGAAAGCAAAGAGTTCGAAAGATTCTGGTAGTGCACTTGCAAAGAAAGCATTGAACAATGTAAACCGTTTTAAGAACAACTCACTCTGCGTCGCCATGGTGAACGCTGAACCGTTGTGCGCTCGCAGGCGTGCACAAAATAAGCGGCAGGACGAGATTTTCTCCCATGTCTGCAGCGACGTTCCAAACGCACACGTGCGAGAGGCTCAATGTAAAAACTTAAAAAAGGTGCACGTATATAGTCACGTCGGGCCTTCCTGCCTGAACTCGAGGCTTGGAAGACCTCCACAAAGAAGCGTAAGAATACTAATCTGTTTAGTCGCTTACGCATTCGGGCTCCTTCTGTGACCAAGGGTCGAACTTTGTAAGTATTATTTTCCTTTCTCATTCTTCTGCCTCTTTGCAGTTGGTGATCCCCGCCTTTGTTATCAAAGTCGGCGAACGGAATCAGTTGATATATAACAACCCTGACGTCACATTCGGCAGCTGATTTTTATTCCCCGGTGACAAAAAGTGTGTGGTTTATCTCATATTTTGACCCCTTTAGCCCACGAGCTCACGTGGAAACTAAACGCTTCACGTGGAAACTAAAGGGCAGGTGTCGTCGCATGCGGCCAAGTAAGCGGCTTTTTTTTTTTTTTTGCCAAGCTCTCGATTCGCCGCCGTTTTTCTCTGTGCCTTCGGAAGCCACGCGAAGCTCCTCCCCTCCCTCAGCCGCTAGAGAGTATCAGAAGCTACCTCGCTCAGCGGCCGCTGCCCCGCCACTGTTTTCTCCCAGCGATCGATAGGCAGCAAAGAATCGAGCAAACGCAAACGGAGGAAGTCGATTAGATAGTGGTCGGTCGGGAAGGAGAAAGGGCCAAACTGGCGAGTGAATCGCAAAGGGACCAGCGGGTTCTTTCTCTTTCCTCACTGAGAGAACACGGCAGAAAACAAGCAGGGAAACACAATAAAAGCAAACGTATCACAGAGGCGGCATGCAACGCTGCCGAAGTATCAGTAAACAGGCAAACAGTGGGTTCGACACGACACAAGAGGCTTCCAACCGCGCGCGACGCGCTGAAGCTGCAAGGCAAACATAAGCAAGGGGAAAAAGGAAACGACAGAGAGAACGCTATTCTGCGGGTCAAAGCCAAGCGGGCGGTTACTGCGCGCGCCGCGCCAGAGACAAAGGCTCCACCGACGAGTCACTGACGAAGCTGCGAACAGAGAGAGCTCAGGTATGTAGCTGTGCAGCTACGTGACGGACCGGTGAGCAAGCAGAAAGCCACGCGTTGCGGAGCGACACGAGCACAATAAAGGCACAAAAGCTATTGACAGGCCCTGGACATTGCACAAAACAAATAGTACGAGGAAAAGAAAAAAAATTGTGAACAATTGCCTGGGAAGTTAAGCTTCTCACAATGGGAAAGGTGCCAGCTGGAAAAAAAAAAAGTTCCTTGGCAACAATGCGAACACGGGAGGTGAGAAAAAAAAAAGCGTGAGCGGGACATCACAAACACTTTGAAAGGACATATGAGATAAACCAAGTTAACGTGGCTGGACGCTCCGGAAGTTTTACTTTAACTGATCTCGCAACAGCTGGTTTGGTCTGGTTTATTGGGCACTGTGTCCGTTACTAATTCTTGTGACATTCATGAAACTTCATGAGGCGCTGCTCTTGCTTATCATGCCGACAATCATTTAATCTTTTCTATTTTGTTTCATCTTGACGTGCAGTTGGTTTGGTTTGGTTTATTGGGCTTTAATGTCCCAAAGCGACTCAGGCCATGAGAGACGCCGTAGTGAAGGGCTCCGGAAATTTCGACCGCCTGGGGTTCTTTAACGCGCACTGACATCGCACAGTACACGGCCTCTAGCATTTCACCTACATGGAAATTTGACCGGCGCGCCCTGGATCGAACCCGCGTCTTTCGGGTCAGCAGCCCAGCATCATAACCACTGAGCCACCGCGGCGGCTTGACGTGCAGTTCACCTAAGTGTACGCAGCACGACCGTCACTGAGTTTTTTGTATAAATGCATTCTAGGGTTTTGCACGTGCGGTTTTCCCTACTGTTCCGATCGCATTGCAGCTCTCACCTGGACAAAAAAAAAAACCACATCCAATTTCACTTGAGTAACAATAAAGAGCACTCGTGTCTTTGTATAGGAGTATAGGTAATCCGCGTTACATCCACGTGAGCTTGAAAGAAGGGGAAGGTGGTATCATCGACAGAATATAGAGCCTTCGCTGAGGCAGGGGGGGACCTGAACTGTTTTTTTTTATCTGTTCCTTTACAATTTCACCATCTGCTATCTGCACCTTTAATGCCGGAGCCTGTGACAGATTTCTAGCGCGCTATCGGCCCTGCCCTCACAGGCTGTAGCTACCAGTATTAACGTTGCTGGAGCAAAGCAACAAATCTGCAAAAGATAACTCCATTCGACCATATGTTTTTTTTTTTTCACTCAGTTATATTCTATGCTTATCTACCGGCCTCCACTTTGACTGGCAGATTACGGCGATTGGATAGAAGCCGAATATAATCGGGGGGTAGAATCGTTATGTTACCCGGCCGAGAATATCCGTGTGTCATTTGCCTATAGTGTTGAGCCCTGAATCAACTGGCCTGAATTATTGCGTCAGCGCATTACCTATACGGTTAAAGAGGGAAGTTTCATTGCAAATTACATGTGTCCATTACTTTAGGGCTACTATATCGGGTCTGAAGTCAAAATGTACATTCAATATCTTAAGTTTGCATCAAATCCTCGCCACATTTGTCTCTGTCTCTCTTTCTGCATAACATATTTTCATTTTGCATTTTGAGCTCACCATAATAGGCTCCACTCCTTTTTCATTCCCACACACAAACGAAACCGAACGATTCACATTGACCAATATGTCATTCGTATTATAGTCCAATATAATTGGCACATTTGACTTTGCTGTAGTTGTCCAACCTACAAATGCGAAGATCTGAGAACGTTGTAAAACATCTTTATGTAGCTGTATAACGGCGCTCAGGCGGTGGCTGATGGTAATTATTCCCTTTTTAGAAGCATGCTCCTCCACTGGCAACAGTTACTCAAACGCTTTCCCATCAAGTCACTATGAACTGTCCGTCTCGCCTACCACCAGCCAACGTCAAAAAATCAACAAAGAAGCGGTAAGCTAAGCTGCCCTTCCCCCTTCTTGCCAAAAGAAAAGAAATGATGAAAACGTCCGAGGCGGGAGAAAGGGGGGGGGGGGGGGGGGTGCGAAATGCACCGAGAGATCCCTTGGGAGGACAACTTGCGGGGCACTGACACAGCGCCAGCAATCGTGGTCACAGCACAGAAGCCGAAAAAGATACAACCGCAGATAGAGCACTGACAAGGGGGCGAAAGCGAAAGGACGCAAAAGACGCGGCCGATAGGGGCGGCCGAGTGCGTGCGAGGGGAAGCGGGGCGCGCGCTCGCGCGCGCCGAGCACAGCGGCTGCCAGCCGCGCCTCGCTGCTCGCTGTGCGCTGGAGCCGAGCGAAGACCTTATGGAGTGAGCGGCCGCGTAGTCAGCGGGTTCCGGCCTGCGATGGGCAGCGGGCCCGGGACAGCCAGGGTGGACGGCCATCAGCGGCGGAGCACGCACGCCGCGCTGTCCAACGGAGGCCCGGGAAGACCGCTTCGACGGGCCACGCGGCGACACGCCGACTACCAGAACGGAGGAGCCCACCGGCGCACGGCCGCGTCTGTCTCGGCGGCGGCCGCAGACGAGACACAGGACAGTGACGTCGAAGTCGCCAGCTTCGCGCCCTGCAGGTCTGTCCTCGCTTCACTCTCGTTTCGTGCTGCATTAGTGGAGCGAGAGAGGCTCCTCTATTTAACCTCACTCTATATTCTGTCAGCCTCAGCCCAACTGGTCGCTTCCCATTGGGCAAACTGCAAAAAAAGAAAATAAGGGGGGGGGGGGGGGGGGGGCAAGAAAAGGGTACGGCCGAGGAATGGTGTGCTCCCTGCACCAGCGAACATATCCGATTGCTCTCCCGTAGCGCAGGAGCTTCGCAGAAAGTGATGACAAGGCGTACCGGCAAGTGTACACAACGTTAGGGTGCTGACGAAGGCCATCGCCGGCGTCGGTAAATAAGAGGGGAATGCGTGTGTGAGGGGCGTACGACGCTATCTCTGTGCACCGAAGTGTAATGCGATTTCACGCGTCTGCATGTATCTCCTGGGGAGAAATGTGAAATAGCAGGGGAGAAAGGCGTATTTTACTCGCGTTGAGCTATGCTGCTGCATAGCTTCGCGCGGGATCAGCCTATTATTGGCCGCTTACGTGCAGTTTCTTCCCACGCTGTTTGTGAAATCTCTACAACACGTCGTCTAAAATTGCATCAGCAATGTCTCCCTTCGCTGAAAATAATAGTATACTTATACTAGAGCCCTGCAGGTAGTATTAGACGCAGTATAGGTACGCTGGCAGGACTATGAAGCCCGATTGATTGCCGTTCAACCTTACCAGCAGCAGAGTTTCGAAACTTCACGAATGTTCGCCTGCTTAATAAAAATAAAAGGAACCGCTCCTGCCCTGACCTTTCCCTTTTCGCCTTTTTGATAAAGGCGGAGAAAAATCTACGAATGCTGTCGAATCTCAACTGCAGTTAGAGGATTACCAAAACGCCGAGCTCAATCAAGACAGCTAAGGGATTATATGTGCGCGAATATCGGAGACCAAGCTCACGTTAATTCCAGGTACGTGTGCGGCGCACTAGAGTTTCTGCGATGTGTATGTAAAAATAGCAGTTGTGTCAAACATGGGTTAGAAACCGGTGGATTTCGTCTTCGTGGTAGGGGACGGCTACGATGTCGGTATTGTGAAATTTCAAAATTTCAAGGGCTATTGTAGCATTATGAATATTAATTCTAATTTACATATCTGGCGTTACTGAAAGTGGCGCTAAAACCTTGTGCCGTCGCACTTGTTCGCACAGGGTTAATGATTGAGGTGCCGCATACTTTGCTATTTTTTTTTTGTCGTTGCAAGTACCTCCTCAATGGAACCGAGTAGTACTTGAGTTTGGCATGAGCTGTGCAAATCCTGTGGAAGGCGCAGTTTCTGAAGTAATATTTCATTTTTCGCCACCGGATGGAAGCTGATCTGTACTTTCTGCAACCCAGGTATTTTTTGTATGTTTTTTTTTTATTTTTGCCCTTGATGGCACGCACTTGATTTGTGTCAGCTCAGAGTTCTGCAACTATTTTTGTATTACATCTATTCTTGCTTGCTGCTCGAAACTGCGCATTTAAAGACTGAAACAAATTTTTGATATTCGTAAGCTTGCGAACGCGTTTGTATCGTTTTCTGCGTGCTACTCCTCTGGCAGTAAGCGAATGCAGTACTGTACTCATCCTTTGCTCGTATATCTTTAAACACGTACCAAGCGAGTACAGTGTACGTCACTTTTGTGTTGAGTGCTCGAGGAATGCTCACCAGACAACAAAAACTGAAATAATTCAATAGCCCATAGTCTGCGGGCAAAGTTTTTGTGCCCGCATCGCTTGCAGGTCTATGTTGTTCAACTTCCAGTCAGTAATTGTGTTTATAAGCTAGCGGATGTGACAAGTTGCCGCTCAAGCGGTCTACGTGCACAAGGGTGACGCAGACTGTACTGCGCAAATTCTCTGGGGACTCTTATCAGGCAGCAGTACTAATATAAGTCTGTCTTTCTACAATGCCTAAGCTGCAGTCCTCTTCCGCACTAAAACAGCAGCTAAATGGGTTTTTAGAACTGGCTCGTGAAAACCTGAGGCTTGCGGGCTGAGTAAACAACTCGTTTTTTTTTTTTTCGTGAATACTAAATGTCAAAGCGAGAGCGTACATACGAAGGAAGCTAAAAGACATCGAAACCAAGGAAATCATAAGGGAATGTTTCTATTTTTTTTATTTGTGGTGTTGATCTATGAGAAAATATTAGTTTAATTATTTTATGGCTGAAAGATAACTGATTAGAAAATAGAAGAAAAACATAGTCAAAAAACAACCACGTGCCCCCAGTCGGATCCGAACCCACAACCTCCAAATTTCTCATATGGTGGTCGTTTTTTCTTCTATTTTTCTACTAATTATCTTTCAGCCATTAAATATTTACAATATCAATTTCCCATTGATCAATGCCTCAAGTAAAAAAAAAAAGGTAGAAACATTCCACTATGCTTTCCTTGCTTTCGGTGACTGTTATCTTTCTTCATATGCATGTCATAATGAGCCACTCATTCCCATACTTCTGTCTTCTCAATAGCTTAACGAGTGCTTCGGTACTGGCAGTCTTGGTGCCATAGTAGCATAAGAGGGTTCTCGCACAGGTTCCGCCCTCACCGTTCGACCACGTTCCCACGTGGCGCTCGCGGTAACACAGGACGTACCACGCCCGCTGCTATGGACGAGGGTGCATGTCGCTGGTGAACATTCTCAAAGGCTAGGTTACATACAAAATAAATACCCCCTAAAGCAGATTGTACAGCCGCCGCCATAGCTCCGTTTTTACAGCACGCGCAATTAGGAGGCCGTAGGTTAAGATCCCACCATCGGCATGTGGTTGTTTTTCCTCTGTTTTCTAATTAGTTACCTTTCAGACATAAAATACTTACCCTATTAATTTCCTATTCATGAACACAAGAATTTAAAAAAAATAGAAGAAACATTCTCCTGCACTCTCTTTGGTTTCAGTGACTGTTGGCTTCCTTCATAAGCATGTCATAACGAACCGCTCATTTAATGCCTACCCCTGTCTGCTCAAAAGCAAGTACGTAGTTGTATAACTTGCAGATCGATTAATTCGAGAGTTGAATCAAGCAATTTGATTTATGTCCGCCGTTAATGCGACAATTCTGTTAGCGGCACTGCTTCGTATTAATAGCCTCTTCGTAGCACATCATATCTATGCACGCCTCATTTATCTCTATAGCCATTTATCAACTTCTGTCTCCTCGAAAAACTTCGTTAAATTGGGCGGTGTGCCAGTTAGTCAATACTTTTGGGTCACTAGCGTTCACCACTTAAAATCGTTCTATGGCCGAGAGTAACGTGCAATTATTCAAAGGTTGCCAAGGGAAAAAAAGAATGTAGCTGGACTTTCGCGATTATGCGTCTTCTCTTTTTCTAGGCTTGCATTTGCAACAGCCGAGTACGGATGGAACACTAGCCAAGAGACTGTACAGCAATTTATTAACTGCCTCATTAAGTGAATGCCCTGCGTGTTTGCATAATGAAAGACGGAGAGACTAAATATAAGCTCGCGAACGGATTTACTAGGCTGCCAGACACGGCACACTGGAAGGGCTACAGGTTTTTATTGTTTTTTCTGGTTTTCATAAAAGGTTTCTTTTTCGTACGTTTCTAGAGTGCTTCATTGCCTTTAAGAGCCTACCGTTATAGCAAAGTACTTCTAATCGCCCGTAAATCCATTTAAAAATAGCCTAAACTGTATTTGATACGTATGCTCTTTCTTATGCAAGATATTTGTGTAACGCCGACAGAAGCAAATAGCGTCCGGCATTGTCGCACTCCAAGTGCGCACTTTCCATACGCCATCAGAGTTCCGCATCACGTGCAGAATTAACGCTGAGGCGCCAGTATAAAAACTTCTGGAAGTAGAAATGCAAAAGGCAGTGAAATTACCCCTAACAGCATCCCCATTGCTCTGCTATCCAATGCTTGGGAGAGGACGGGAGGAATGGAAACAGAGTAAAAACACATGATTGGCCCGTTCAGGCACGGGAAAGAAAGTTTGTGACTACAGCAGACACGCAGTTGAGCCTTGAAAGGTCAAACGAAACGGCATGAATTAGATATGAGGAGGCGAATTAAAGTGGTGCCGCTGCGGTAAAAGCTGCAGCCAACTTCTCGGCTCACGCCATTCGGTGTCTGCAGCGGTGAATCAACGAAGACGTCTGGCCTTACTTAGCTTTCAGTTCAAGTTCACCGCTGTAAACGCCTACGGCAGCCTGAGAATTGTTGACCTCCGGCTAATGAGCGACAAGCGCGTCTTAACGTAAACCATCGCGCCCATGCTTTCAGAAGGTCGAACGCGAGTGATAAGTGAAACGGATGTATTATAGGATTGAACACTATATGAAGCGAGGAAAAAAAAAACAAATCAGTGTTGCTCAGCGTCTTCTCTGGAGAGTACACTTAGAAGCCAGCAACTTCACAATGCTGTTTTACTAGAGCAAATCTTAATCGATAGCTTTTCTGTTCTTAGTAGCGGGCACCTTTTTTTTTTTTCATTACTATTGCTGCAATTTTTTCTTTACCGTAGTCATTCGGCACGATCGTCGATATAACGAAGAGCATATTATAGCCGACAAAACAGTAGAGAAATAGAAGACCTACGCAGTTTTTTGTGCATATGATTGGGGCGTGATTATATTGGCTGTGGCTGAACCACGAAGGAGTTGAAGGAACGTGTCTTAGTAGGTCTGGCCTCAAATACATAAACATCATACGTTGGTATGTGCGGTCCACCGCACACGGGCTATCGAAGACGCCATAGTGGAGGGCTCCTGATTAATTTTGACCGCGTGGGGATCTTTAACGAGCTGACCTCGCACAGTACACGGTCGTTTTTGCATATCGCCTTCATCTAAATGCCGCCGCTGCTACCCGGATTCGATCCCGCGGCCTTGGGATCAGTAGCCGAACACCAAAGCCACTGATCCGTCGCCGCGGGTAATACATAAGAGAACAAGTTAACGAAAAGCCCGAAAATATGGACCGAGAGAATAAATATGAGTGTTTCACCCGAGGCGATTCCTGATTAAGTTAACGCCCGTCCTTAATTAAGGAGCTGAAATATCGCTCTTCGCCTCCCCTCTTCCCCTCCTCTTCCTTCTTTCACTGCTGCTCTGTGGCTTCTTGATATCGCCGGCCTCCAGCTTTCTATGACAGCTGGTAGTACCAGCTGACTGCATAGAGTTCCTCCGCTAGAATCCTGATCTCATATTAACTAAATAATTGTACTGTTAGGCTCCCAGAGGCTGTTACAGGAGGGAGCAAAATTCACTCACAAAATAAAAGCACCTACATTAAAAAGATTGTCAAAGGAACTCATTAAGAAGAGGGGGTGGTGGTGAAAACATTTATTAATCATAGAGAGAGGTGTTGGGGGTCGTGACCTGAAGGGTCACGCCCTTACAACCACTAGGTGGGATGCCTAGTCAGACACACCATTGGCGTTTGCCGCAGCCCGGGCGCGCTGCGTTAAGGCCCTTTGGGCCTCGAGAAGAGCCGCCGCCGCGGTCGCTCAGTGGTTATGGCGCTTGGCTGCGGACTCGAAAGACGCGCGCTGGATCCCGGCCGTGGCGGTCGAATTTCGATGGAGGCGAAATATAGAGGCCGGTGTACTCTGCGATGTCAGTGCACGTTAAAGAACCCCTGGTGGTCCAAATTTCCGGAGCCCTTCACTACAGCGTCCCTCATAGCGTGAGTTGATTTGGGACGTTAAGGCCCCGGAAACTCAACTTATTATGAAAAATGCAACGCTTTAGTGTACCTGATGCCCAGAAGCGGACATAGAAAAGTAAAGAAGTTAATTTAAGCAAATATTAATGGCCAGTATTCATGCCCAAGAACTAAAAGAAATGTAAATGCAACATTAAAATAACTGTGGGCGACAATCAAGAGGGATGGTTAGGACTTGATAACATGGAAAGGCAGATCAATGCAATATTTCAATAAGGAAGGGTGTCAGGCAGGGAGATACGATCCCTCCACTGCTATTCACCACATTTTTACACCCTGAATGGAGAACAGTTGGGGATAAGAATTAAAGTAGAATACTTTAGTAATCTTCGATTCGCTGATGGTGATGGCAGTGCTGATGGCAGGAAAAGCAGAATGGTGGGTCTAAAAATTAATACGCAGAAAACGAAAGTATTCTTCAGCAGTCTCGGAAGGAAGCAGCAGTTTGCAATTTGTAGCGAGGTACTGGATGTGGTAAGGGAATGCATCTACCTGGGGCAGGTAGTGACAGCAGATACGCATCACGAGAGTGAAATAACTAGAAGAATAAGAATGGGGTGGAGCGTATTTTTACAAGTTCTCTCGGATCATGAACGGCAGTTCACCATTCTCCCTAGAGAAAAATACATAACAGCTGTATCTTACCGGCGCTCACCTGTGGTGCAGAAATGTGAAGGCTAACGAAAAGGGAGAAACCTCAATTGAGGACAACGCAGCGAGCTGTCGAAAGGGGAATGATTGGTCAAACGTTAACATACGGGAAGAGGGCAGAGTGGATCTGGGAACAAACGCGGGTCAATGACATCCCGGTCGAAACCAGGAAATCAAGGTCGAAATCAAGAAATGGACTACTTTGGCAGGGCATGTAATGCGAAGGCGAAATAACCTATGGTCGTTTATAGCCTTACGCAGTGGGCGGCATGGGCGTAGCAGTGGGCGGCATGAAAGTTAGGTGGGTGGATGAGATTAAGAAGTTTGTGGGGATAGGCTGGCCGCAGCTGGCACAGGACAGGGGTTATTGCGGAGATACGGGAAATGCATTTGTCCTGCAGTAGGCGTAGTCGGCCTGATGATGATGATGATGATGATGAGTGCATTAAACAGTAGAGTTTCAAGCCCCAGTTGCTTGAGGAAAATAACGTCTAAGCCTGTCAGAATGAAGCTTAACCCATCTGTAGATCGCTCTAGCGACGCACTTAACTTGCTTAGAAATCAAAGTCTCATCGCAGCTTGTAGCTTTTAGATACAACGCTTGTGCGGAAGTAGAGCCACGTAGATCGGCAAGCCAAGTTGATACAAGCCTCTTTCCCGGAAACCATGGGCTGCTGTTAAGTTTTCTTGCAAAATTCGCACTGCTCGAGCGCTCTTCACAAGGGCGACGCACGCAGCTTATACAGCTTCTGTTATGTGTTTGAAATATTTTGCGCGCATCTTTTTTTGATGTAGGCGACAAGAGCTGACTTGTGTAAACCTTTTGGGCTTCACTTGAAAGGAGAAAACGAAACCGTTGACGTAAGAATCGGGCTCGACTGCTGACAGCAGGAACACGCGCATTGTTAAGAATATCCCTATGTGAGTGGTGTGGGTGACAATAATCATAAATGAATGAAACAACTTTCCTTCAGACAACCCGTAAGTTGTAATATGTTTTTTTTTTATGAAAGAACCATAATATAATGTTGTTATCAAGTACAGAACGCACAAGAAAGGCATACGCCAGTAATCCACTATGAGCGATAGGAGCCGGAATAGATTCAGGCAGAGCAATTGCCTACACACCACTGTAACGTTAATCCAGCCTGTACAAAAACACTACCCCCACCACTTCCTTCGGGGTAGACATTTCAGCGGAAAAGTACGGAAAGAACCTTTAAAGTATAAAGTTGCGCATAAGGTGAACAGGCGCTTCAAATGTGAGGACCTACGGATGTTATTTATTGCATCCTACTTCCAAGTTTGTTTTTGTGATCAACTGATATCACCATTTTTGTGCTAGCCTTCTGTGGCAGTAGTAGTACGTAGTATCAGGAAGAGGTCAAGTTTACAGAATTTGTCACAACTTATACTGTTCAGCTTGTTTCTGAACAGTGTACAGCGGACAGTGCTTAATCGTGCTTTCTGGATTTGCAAGTGCGGTGTAGAAGCAACCGCTGACTTTTTACTCTCAGCTGGCTTCGGCGCTAACGCAATGACGAGCCAAATTGTGTGTTTGTTTGGACTAATGACATCTTTCTCAAAGACACACTGCCAACGCTCTTCTAAACCGCGTGGCGTCACGCTCTGACTCTAAGCCTCATCAGCAATCCTCTGCTGTGATGGCCTCGGAGTATCGGTGGGCAGCCGTTTTGGTCGAAGCCTGTCAATATCTCGAGTAACAATGTGTACCTCGCTGTTTTTTTTATGGCTTAAATATACAAGAGGGCAGCTTCAAGATCCCAGGTTCACTACGCTAAACGTCGTTCAGAATCGTCAAGAGACGTGAAATCCCGAGAGGTACCTTCGCCTGCATCAATGGGTCGAATACACGTTTGGAGCTTGAAGAATTGGAAATAAGCGCGGTGCGCGGGTGGTTCATATGCAGCGTCTACGCAGACACCCGTTGCAAGCAATTTCGCCTGGACTTCCCGCTGAGCCCCTGGATATGCCTGCACAACAAGAGGGACTCACTTTCGTTCACACGGGTTGTGGCTATCTTGCGAAACTTCCCATTAACTGAAAGACAAACATCTCGCTCGTCCTGCGCTCTGTGTGCGCCGGCCTAGGCCGGAGTTGACACCTTCTCGTTGTATTGGCTTCGCTGGAGGGGAGGGGGGGGGGGGGGGCAATGCATGATTTCGCGAAAGAAATCATTGCCCACCGTATGCACACCTGTGTCTGCGCGTGAGCATTGATTGCCTGGCAGTGAAGATGCAGCAGCGCTCGCAGCACGCGATAGAAGTAGCGCCAGGCAGGTATTATAGATGCAAGAGCTCACTAGAAGAGACGTTACCTGACGCAACGAATACTGCAACGGGACTACCGGAAAGCTACCGCGTTAAACATGGGGTTAACGCGGTTAGCGCTAACATGAAGATGTTCGTCGGGCTCCAATACCCGCCTCGGAAATATTTTACACTTGTTCACCGTTGATGGCTTTTTTCAGATTTCAAAACGTATTAGTTCGGCGTACCGGATACGTTTTGCCTTGCAAAAGCCGTGCGCGTTTTTTAAAGCATATTAATGGCGTGTAGCACTGAGACTATCAACAACGAGTCTGCTGGAGAATCTGTCGAAGCAAGGATCGGTCGGCGAGACCCCACATTTCGGCATGCCATGAAGAACACTACTGGTGAGTATTCTTCTATGCTACTACTGACAGAGCGCTCGTAGTTCCTTACCTCGTAACTTCGGACTAAATACTGAATTAAAGACGTTACCCCTTTTTCATTTTCCCCTAGGTTGGTTGCAGGTTACGTTGGCAAGGAGGATTAAGTCTCGGGTTACATCATTAGGAAGGAAAAAATTTCCCGGTTACTCTATCAGCTATGAGTAAACCGATCCCAAAGGTAGTTAGATGCGAGAATTATTATATTGCTGCCGGGGGCTGTGCCACTAAAAATAAGGCGAAAGAGATGTGAAAATAATATAAAGATATGGTGCCAGAAAATTTCTTATTAATTTTTAGTGTACACTTATTGACTAGAGCAACAATACTTAATCAAAAGTTTGCTGCTGTAGCGCACTCCCCGCATTTTTAAATCGGCCCTGTCGAAATATTCAGTCACGCGTTCCGTCGTGAGGTACAGTGATTGCACCTAAAAGCAGCATCGTAATCCTGTATAGCTCGGGGAAAGCTACGTGTTTCTCACAATCCTTAGCCGCTGAAATCTTTTCCCATGGCTTTCATCGTTAATTCTTTTACTTTGCTCGGCGCAGTACGAGTGCTCAGTTACATTTTGTCAGGTATGGTCGCGGAAAATCATGTCCAGAGACACTCACAACTTCACGAAACCGTTGGCCATTTCTTTTATTGCAAATAATTGAAAGATCTACCTAGCCACTGCGATATCCCAAAAAGTTGTGTGCATACTGATTATAATGAGTAAGCCGGCTGAGCTATTAACAGTGCAGTCTGGGGCTTATTACCTTGTAATTTTTTAGTGCAGGTCCGAACAACCGAACGTCTGTAGTCAGGCTGTAATCAGCCTTTGGATGTCGTGGGTACCGCGTTTAGCATTAAATCTCGCGTGGTGTTGTGATATGTTGTCGTTATTCTCCCGAAGCTGCGCACGGGCTATGAGGGACGCCGTATTAGAGGGCTCCGGATTAATTTCGATCACCTCGTGTTGTTTAATGGGCACTGACATCGCACAGTGCACGGGCGTCTTTTGCAGTTCGCCTTCATCGAAATGCGAGCGCTGCGGCAGGGATTCAGCTGTTTCCCACAGCCTTGGGCTCAACAGCCGAATACAAAGCACTGAGTCACCGTACAGAGATGGCATAAAATCTCAGACTCGCCCTAAGAAATTTCTGCTTTCGGGTCACCCACGTCGCGGAGTGTAAAAATGTGTATTTCACGGTAGTTCGCTTTCTAAGGATGGCACGATTATCACTGCAATTCAAACATTTATATTCATTTTAAAAGTAGATGAGAAAGCACGTTCAACTAGCTTTGACTTGATAATGACGTTTTCGAAGCAGATCGTTTTCCTGCCCCTTCATGCAGTCATGCAAGGCGCAAAATAGTCAGCCCCCACTCTGCGCCTAGGTGCAGGCGCTCTAGAGTTATTTCGCGTTATTAAAATTATGCGCCAATTTTTATTCGCGAAAATGCCCTTTATTAGAGCAAGTGTTATCAACGCCACTCTTTTTGCTACCGTACCAGAGTCCATATCGATTTCTTCGCCATAAAGTTGGCTTTATGGCGAACCCACTATGCTTCGGCTGCTACTCGCAGCTGTTCAACACACACGCGTACGCATATAAAGCTTGACCCATTTATCGCATAGATTCAACCATGATGTTCAGCAGTGCCTGAAGGGCTTTTGTGTGTGTGTGTGGGGGGGGGGGGGGGGGGGGGGCATTACATTATGCATTTAGGATTGCACTCAACACAATAAGACGTAGAACTCAGAGTCTCCGAAACGTTTCAGATAAAGTCTCTCTATCCATTTGAGTGCCCTTCAGTAGCTCAACTATTATCAGTGAACTTAATTTAAACATGCTGATTATCCTCAACATCTGACTTTTCATCTGCTTCATCAAAAATTCAAGTTAGGCCTTCGAAAGTGTTCGGTTTCGAACTATGTTGGCATGCCTAACTTTCCTTTTTTTTCCGCTTCTAGAGAACTCTCTTCGTCTTACGCTTGTGCAGCATCCAAAAATAGCCTACTCAGGACCGAATTCTGAACAATAGCGCTTGGTATAGGGTGTCCTCGGGATGATGAAATATTTTTTTAGCCTTTTAGATGCCAGCGTTTTTTGAATGGTCTTCGTAGACGAGCACTCAAATTTTTGATGAAATGGAAAACCAATGAACGCGGATTATCAATGTATAGCCGCCTGTGCAAAGCAGGACAAAGAGCAGAGGCACGCCATTCTCTTCGTACTTGCGCTGCAGTGGGCCGGTTGTTCCGCGCTTCGGATCGTGTTACCGTCGGTCTGTGTTCGTCAGAATTAGTGGCTCATCGCAGCTTAATGCACGAGTGCTAGTCGACACCGGATACCGCGCCAGTTCGCCTTCATGCAGAGAACTGGCGGCTACGCATCCGGAACGCGTTATCCGCCCTCGATATAGCCGTTAATTAGAGGACGCTACCGGCACATCCGCAGTGCCTACCAATTGGAGCGCGCGCTAACACGAAAGAAGGAGCAACTTTTTTTATGGAATGAAAAAACGTGGGGAAAGTTGCATTTCCAAAAAAGTTGAAGCCTTACATGGGACTTAGGACTGGCTTTCTCCGAAAAGCGTGTAGAAAGGAAAGATGTGCGCCTTCACTCGTGGAACATCCCATGTGGGTCAATTAAGCAACTTCGGTGAATGCGTTTCTCACTAAGTCTATAGCGCATTGATTTTATGTAGACGGTTACTAACGGTAGTATGGTGTAGCAGTTTTCAAATTGCTAGAAATCAGAATTTCTCGCATGGCACTAGGAGTTTGTTAACACGTGATCGAAATCAGAAAGCAAAGGTGAATTATACTTATTAGAAATTGCGCTTGTGACGCTTGTGAGCCGCAGGTTCCGCCATTTAGGTCAAGCTTTTTGTTGCCGTTGAGGGCATATAAGCGCCTTTGCTTTGCGGCACGCAAACATATTAAAATTTGAGTTCCTGAGATTACCTCTATTTCCATCGCTATCTTTTATATGCAAATTAAGTAAAATTCTTAAAACACTGGTGCACTGTGTTTTTTATTTATTTTTATTTGTTGCCATTTGTACCAGCGTATTTTGGGTTTCCTGGCAGTAATCCTCCCCAGCTTGTCTCAGCATGTCGATGAAATGCATAAAATCGTATTAACAAGCAAAAGAATGAAGAGTGAGCTTTGGCCCAACACACTGCGGCATCATACTTAGAGTAAAATATCACCAAAAAATGTTCATGACTGTCGGTGACAGTCGCAAGTAACCATTACTTGAGGAGAAAAGAATATGAAGGTACATTCCCCGCCAACGGCTAGTGCTTTAAAAAGGTTAAGCAGAACTGGTGGTTTTAACAACTGTAATAGTTCGTGACTTTGTTCTTTTTTTTTTAACGCACCAGGATCGCCTTACCGTTAGTGTATCTATAGTTGGGTGTAGTTCCAAATATTAAAGCACGTGTCTTCCACATCAAATTCTCGTATTTCAGACCTCGTCGGTGCAGCGGGATTGCCCTTACATTACTGCAGAAATGAAAGAATCGAATGTCGCATGAATTTTTCTTGAATGCATCATTGGTTATAGAAGCAAGTCTCTTCTGCGCTTTTTACTGACGTACTGGATAATAGAAGCGAAAAATGTGTTATTTCGAAATGGCATGTACTTTTCTCATGCTCCAGTCACGTAAGCAAATGGGACGAAGCTGAAAAAAAAAATTGGATTACTCATGATGGAACGATTGCACGGTTGTACTGATTGGCAGAGTGGTAGATGCCACAGTGTGCCTCAAAAAATTCATAGGGCACTCAAGACTGCGTACGTGCTGTGAAGGCGAAAATATTAGTGTGTCATCGTGAGCGCCCGAACTCGACGCAGGTTGCGCACTGAGAAATGAAATGAAGACGCGCCTCCGAACGCTGAGTCCGCAAAGGTCCGAGTGACACACTCGGACACTCGGTTCGATTACCTGTCGCGAGCTAGCCTCCAACCTGACTAAGAGACGTATGCTATATGCAACGAGAAATCGTATGACACCACCCGCAACGGTGTACGACGAACGGTTGCGGCATAGTTTTCATGCGGAAATTGGTTTTTGAGGGAAGAAAATAACGCAGTAACTCTCTTGCATCTCGGTGGACACGTCAATCGCGCGTTAAAGGAAGAGGTAAAGAGTATGAAAGGCATACAATTGAAGCTGCATATGTCGTCGGTTCGAGTCCTTGTCGCAAGCAAGGCACCAACTTGACTAGCACATGTAAGCCATATGCAACAAGAAATCGTATGACACCATTCAGAATGCTTTACAAAAAACGGTTGCTCACAATTCTGGTACAAATGTAGTGGGGAAAATTGGCGCCACATTGAGGTCAGCCAGTGGGTGGTATATATAGACGAATGAACATGTGTATGACTGTCTGAAGTGGCGGTGCACAGCTTTATGTGTGTGTCCTACGGCCGCTTGATGACGTCACTATATTAAGGCGAAAGCCTTGGAGCGCTCGTACTCGTGGTCATGACTCTGTCCGTCCGTTACATCTTAGGTGAAAGTCATAACTAGTGACTGACCAGTCATGACTAACTAGACATGACTGGTTAGACTGGTAAGTCATTATCCAGCCATGACTAGTCCCGACTAGATAGTCATTAACCAGTCATGGCTAGTGAGTCATTACTAATCATAACTAGTTAGTCATCAACTAATTTGCCATGACTAACTAGTCATTAACCAATCGTGACTAACTAGAAATTACTGGTGAGTCATGATTGGTTAGTCATCAACTAATACGTAATGGCTAACTAGTCATTAACCAGTCATCAACTAATTAGCCATGACTAGTTATTAACCAATCACGACTGCAGTTAGCCATTAACCAGTCATGACTAGTTAGTCATCAACTAATTAGTAATGACTAAGTAGTGATTAACCAGTGATGACTAGTTAGTTCTGCTAGTTATGACTGGTTAGTCATGACTAGTTGGTAATTAACCAATCATGACTAGTTATTCATAAACTAATTAGTCATGACTAACTAGTCAATGACCAGTCATGACATAACTGGTTAGTCATTCATTAGTCATGACTAGTTAGTCATTTACCAGTCATAACTAGTTAGTCATGGGCCATGACTAATTAGTCACGACTAGCCAATCCAAGTCGCCCCATAGCCGCCTCGTGTGTGCCTACGGCCGTCGTCTCGTTGACAGGAAGGCTTTCGCCTCGCGCACTTTAGATCGTCAGTGCCTCCTGAATATATTTTTCTTGCCATCGCTGGGATCTTCTGTACCGTCTGCTAGTACACACACTAACACTCTGTCCGCCGTGGTGGCTCAGTGGTTATGGTGCTTGGCTGCTCACCCGAAAGACGCGGGTTCGATCCCGGTCGCTGCGGTCGAATTTCGATGGAGGTGAAATTCTAGATGCCCGTGTACTGTGCGATGTCAGTGCACGTTAAAGAACCCCAGGTGGTCGAAATTTCCGGAGCCCTCCACTACGGCGTCTCTCATAGCCTGAGTCGCTTTGGGACGTTAAACCCCATAAACCAATGAAACCAAACACTAGCACTGTAACGATCTCAGACACCCCGCCGGCTTTTCTCGCAATGGTACTAGAATGCTTTCGCATTAAAATCACGTTCCCAATTCTGAAAGCTGCTCGACCATTAGAACACTTCGTGTCTGACTTGCGCCTGGGCTCTCGACAGTTCAAATAGCCCAGGTTGTGACAGCCAAGGCGTCGACCTGTTATGGGCTGTTGCAATGTGCTAGCAATGCAGTAAATTTCTGCCCTAATTTGTTAACGCCAGGGAATTGTTTCCAGCACGTAATCGATTGTGTCAAATACAATGTATTCCTTTTTTTAATCTGTACAGATTTTTCTTATAAAAGCCGAGGAAGATGCGACAATGCGGTCTGTGCTGGTGACCTAAGGCATGGCGGATACTATTTCCGTAGTAGTAGGTCGTTTAAAAGCTATTAGTCAACTATTGTAATTCATGGTTTTAGGGTACAATATTATGTGGAGGGATCGAAGGTCTTCAACATAGTAGGCGAGCTCCGTTTTTTATTAATCGGCATTATTGTTCGAGATGTCGAACGTGAAATTATGCGCGCAAAAAGACTCGTTACCCAAACTGACGCGCTACATGCGCCGGAAGTTGTTGAGCCCCACTTCAAGTGGGGGCTTTCCGCCGCGAAACAAAGCTCGCCCACATCTTAAATTATGAGAGACAGGCACTTGTTTCGTATAGTTCCCTACTCGGCCACATGACACGGTGTATAGTCATGAATACGCATGTACACCTACTCCCTAACACCGCGCATGTAATGTTCGCCATGCCCCACATTCCACCTGCATAGACCGTTGTCGTATCTTTACGGCTTTTTAAAGAAACATCGGTACATATTAAAAAAAAAATTCAGATTAAGGGAATGGGATGCAGGCTATACCGGCATATATAGAACCGACAAGTGCTATGCCGCGAATGTCTTTGGCATCCGGCCCGTTCGTACAAAGCGATAAACTTGGTTTGGTTTTTTGGGGTTTAACATCCGAAAGCAACTCAGGCTATGAGGGACGCCGTAGTGAAGGGCCCCGGAAATTTCGACCACCTAGGGTTCTTTAACGTGCACTGACATGCACAGTACACGGACCTCTAGAATTTCGCCTCCATCGAAATTCGGCCGCCGCGGTCGGGATCGAACCCGCGTCTTTCAGGCCAGCAGCCGAGCGCCGTAACCACTGAGCCACCGCGGCGGGGCACAAAGCAATAGGCGATAATTCTGAGTAATGTAGCACATTTCTTGTATCCGAACCCAACTTGCCTGCATTCCTCTACAATGCGGAGCTCTCGTTGTCGGTACTGTCTCACGTGACCCCCGCAACTGCTCAAACAAGAAAAGGTGCGTTCGAATAAGAACGTCAGGCT
Source organism: Amblyomma mixtum (assembly GCF_055824585.1). Lineage (NCBI taxonomy): Eukaryota > Metazoa > Arthropoda > Arachnida > Ixodida > Ixodidae > Amblyomma > Amblyomma mixtum. The sequence goes on along the minus strand of NC_143014.1, from coordinate 188,245,409 downwards.
GCTGACGCCTTCGCGTTTTGGCTGTTATTAGTGTAGAGGCGATGCTGACCTGTTCTTTTTTCTTTTCTTCGTCATCGTTTTACCCTGAGGCTTTTTTGAAGAATTCATGGCTTACGCCAAGAAAAAGTACTGATAAATGGAGATAAATGAGCTGCAGTCAACAATGTAATAGCCTCGCTTTGGTAGCACCCTTATTCTCAATGTGGATTTTTCCTCATCGCGGTCATTTTAGCAAGCTCCAGTCGGCCGCGGTAGATGCCAAAAGTTGAGCAACATTTACTTCAAAACGCAAATGTCACCACACGCAATGCGCATATCTGCGTCTCGTCGCGCAGTCGCTCCTCCATGACATCGATCACTGCAACGTTTCGTGTTAAGTACGCCCGAGGGAATTTTCACGCGATGACGCTGTCGCAATCGCTCGAGGTCATCGGACAGTTGGTGCAAGGTGTCTCGGCACATTAAGAGAGCACAGCTATCAAACTGTCGTATTGGAGCTAGTTTTGCATATATGACAGTTTGTTTGGTGTGTTCTTTGGATTCTTTGCTCTTTACTTCTTTCCCAGGAGGGGAGGGGGAATTTCAAATGCTGTCGCGAAGCCAACACGTTGCGCAAATGTTCACTGGTGCAATGCCCAATTCAGAAGAGTAACTAGTACTGGTACGCGTTTTATGAACAAAAAAGGGCACGGTAAATGACCGACTGCTGATGACGCAAAGTAGTGTGTCGCATTGCACGGAAACATATGAAGAGAAAGGGCGAAATGCAAATGGCTATGCGCGCATCATATCCCTTACGCGAAAGGCACTTTCGACGAAAAGCAGAACAAGCACAAACAATGTGAGACTCTTCCTCACGCCCTTCTTGGTGTGAGCAGCGATACTTTAAGCGAAATGTGGTTGAGTTTGTGGTACTACGCGTGACAGGCTCAAGTCACATGTTCACACAAGCACGCGCACGCACACGCACGCACCCACGCACAGGCGCAAACATGCACTGGTCGCTCAGATCTTTTCACACTCACCAGAAACTGTTAAAACAATCCGATTTTAAAGCGATAGCTTTAATGCGTCCTTTCGGCGGAAAACTCGCCGTCGCCCCGTCGGCGTACGGCGCTGTGTCACGAAACTCGGAACTGGTTGAAAAGGCCTGACGTCACACGTGGAGCGGCGGAATTAATTGGCGATTAAAACATTACATAAATTGTAATTATAAGGTCGCAACATGACGAAAACGTCATTACGAAATGCAAGTATATTAAGGAAATGAACTGCGATGAAAGGAAAACTGGGGCAATTAGAAGGGAATCCAACTCCTGACCCTTGAATTGCGAGTAAAACACGCTACCCCTAGACCACGTTTGCACCCCTGGGTTAAAGCGGGGTTTTAATTGAATGCCGTGTGGTAGTGTGCCAGCTTACGACTTCATGCTAATGAGTATGAGTGTGATTAGAGAGGCAGTAATTCAGAATCAGAATCAGTTTATTGGCATAGAAAAAAAGAAATAGCATGGACAAATATATATAGAAAGAGGTCCCGCAGTCAGTGACTGCACTGGGACATCCAATATCATTAAGTAAAGCAGTAGCAGTACATATAGAAACACAGCAACTGTAATAAAAACTCAGTGAACAATTATGCAGTTATTGCTATTGGCAGCTCTGCAGTTAATAAAGAAAAGGTGTATGTGAGCAAACAAAGGCTTAAGCAAGTAGAACAATAGTGGACGATTTATAGAATACAAAAGAACTATAAACAAAAGGAGAGCAAAAAGTAATTGATGAAGTTGCATTTGAAAACTGTAATGCAGAGTTGACAAAAATGCGATTCGCATTTAGTGAAGTAACCTTAATAGTTTTATTGTATGATTTGGAAACCAGCGTAATAATTATTATGAAGAATTAAGGTTTTCAGCTACCTTTTGTAATCATATAGCTAATTAGTGTTTTTAAGTTCTATTGCTAAGGTATTCAAAAAGAAAATGAAGAAAAATTAACTCCCTACTTCTTTGGACTGGTGCTTACTTTAGGTACAGTTAGGTTCCTGCTCATCTCAAATCTAGTAGTGTCAGTGTTTGTAAGCTCTGGCTGTGGAATAGAAGGAAATGATATGTGTCTATTAATTACCTTGTAAATAAAGACACTAAGGCTATGTTGGGCAAGCTCAGGAAAGGAAAGTTTTTGCACTGAATGGAGTAGACTTACCATTTGGACCGGAAGAACTGAATGTAAGTATTCGTACTGCTTAATTTTGAGCTACTTGTAGGGATGTCAAATGTATTACACCAGCAAGTGATACAATATGTGAGATGCGAATGAATGAACGAGTTGTAAAGTGTTAATAATGTAGAGTGAGTAAAGTATGAACGAGCTCTTATTAAAATACTTCAGCCATAAGCAAACTTGGATCTATTGCGAGTTGCGTGGGAATGAAACCTTAGGTGCCGATCTAATCCTACTCCTAAAAATAATGATGACTCGCTCAGTAACATGAAGTGTGGTTCTATGCAAATGGGAGGAAAATGCATGGTTTGCCTTTTGCGAGATGTCAGCAATACAAACTCGGCTTTATCACCGTTAATCTGTAAGATGTGCCGAGAGCACCAGGAATATACATTGACTATGGGAGTAGTGATTAGGCGAGTACCGAAGTGCATGTCGGGGAGGGATGAGTACGCGAACGACTGTATGTCTCTGTCACATTTCATTGCTGTGTCGTGATTTGGTAACATTGGTAGATAATTTGATCGCAGAATATGCTAATGAGATCAAGTGGAGTGGCTGACGGGACCTATTAACGTCATCCCGTCATGCCTTTAAAGGCGGAGCTTAAGTGTCCCCCCCCCCCCCCCCCATTTTTTTTTATTTCTTGTCATCGCGCGAAAGCATATTCGCATATCTATGGACCCGGGTAATTTGGGAGGTGATGTTGACCATTTCATCCGCAGGAGAACGATAACTAGCCGGTTATTTCTGACTGGGCCTTTGCACATTCTGTTCTCTTTGAGCAAGTAGAGCACGCGCGGGCGCTCTAATGCGTTGGCGGCTTCGTTTACCTGAGAAGATTATCGGCCTGCGCTCTCCGTGGAATAGAGGAGCGGCACAGCTGACATGCCTCTAGAGGGAAAACATGGGCAGCGCGAATTTTTGATCAGGTGCGCTTCCACGGCGCCTTTCTTCCCTTCCACATCACAAGAATTCTGACCGCCGCGCCCCCACCACGGGCACAAGTGCTGCCAAAGCCACGGGCATAGGGAGCGCCAGGCCTCCATCAGCGTCACCTGGCCGTTGCAGGCCCATTCGAGCCTCGGCTGTCCCGAAGCAGCTGTTGTCCATGTGTAGACTTTTTAATTATTTTCAAAGTTGCGGTAATGGAGGCCCCGCACCAGGTGGCTGTTGTCCAAAGCTGTGGGCTTGGTATTTGTACATTATTAATCCAGCATCCGTTACCGCGAGCAGACATGGCTGCCGAGCGGGCATCGCGGTTTGCAACCTGGTAACCAAACTATTCAATCCCTTTTTTACCTCGCCGTGCACTGTTTAGCGCTGGAGGAGGTAATTGAGTTACCACGTCAGCAGTCAGTTACAAAAAGATTGGCCCTGATTACTGTACTCACTAATGCGAAGTTCGAGCGCAGCTTGATTTCCAATATGTTGAGGCAGAAAACATGGACGACGCTTAAGTTACTCTCAAGAGTACACTGTCGCTTTGTCGCACAAGGGCTCCAAACTGTCGCACTGACCGAAAGCTCCTCAGTGGAGTTGAATGGCGCGGTGCAACCCTTGCCAGGTTGCGGCGTACACTCTCCCGCGTTTGTAAAATGTATAGCTTTTTTTCTGTTTCCGTTACCCTGCCTCCTTGAGACAAGCCACCTTACTCTTCTTCCCAACAAACATTTTTGGCTGAGAAATTTTGAGGAGAGATTGCTGCATGAAAGCGACCCATAGAGCTTCTCCTTATTTCATAGCAGAACGCAGTTTTACAGGTGCCGATTTAATTGGGAAATAAACAAATCGAATGTTTAGAGAATCACTGCTAAAGGATGCACTAATTAGATGCCACGTGTCCAGCAGCACGGTTACTTTACTCGCGGCCTTGCATATTGCCAAGGGTGTCAGAAAAACAGGACTCTGTCACAACTCATCAGGGAACTTTTAAATCAACTGGCTCAGCAAGAACTAAGGAAAAAGAGAGCAATATTAATGACGAAATAGCAGTGAGTCGCTTGCTGGGTTGGTGAATGTATTAATTGTTTTTCTAGTTGCAGAAAGGTCTTCAAAATCCACGCATAGAACCATATGCTCACAACGACTTAAACGCTATCTGTAGTGAAATTTCGCTTTGGCTAGAAGACCGCTTAGTATGTTTGGTACATCACAAAACTAACCGTGACAAACTTATGAGCTTCTTAGAGACTCATTTCTATTGTTAGAAGCGTTCGAAAAGCTCTTTACCAGACGACGCGTGCATCTGGCGGCGCATCGCCTAGTTTATGCAACTTACCGGTTATGGCGTATGTATCGACCACCGATAAACTTGCTCAAGCCAGGATCATTGGTAATGAATAGATTACAGACTGCGTGGGCTGAAAGGAAGGTGGCTGAAATGCGGCTTGGCAGTCCTACTGTGGCACTGGAGAAAAGCGTTTCGAAATTATACGCGAAATTACCATGCCAAAGCGCTGTGTCGCCATCGGGGGCATGAACGCACACTCTGCACACGGACGCTTAAACCGCATACGTTTCCGAAGTAGGGCCAACAACGAACGTGAGGTCCTCGCTTGGATTGGTCAAAATGAATCGAAAGTCCGCATCGTATATCGCGATTCCGGTCGAAGAGTTTTCTGCATCCGTGCTAGCAACGATACGTCTCCTCGGTGAGAGAAGGACGAAATCAGACGACCTGCAACAAAAAGTGGTCTGCGCTCACGTGCGTTCATTCTCAGCACTGTAAATTCTTGCGGTCGGTGTTCGCGTTCGTAACAGTGCACGCTTGGAACATATCCGTGCTCGCCGTGGTTTCAGCGAGAAACTGTAATCCTCCGAAACACCACTATTCTACGGGGCCGAGAAGCACCTCCTTTGCCCGAGCGCCATTTCCGGCGACTTATAAGGGGGGTCCTTTTTCGAGTATTTGCTTGAAAAACGGTTATCTTTGATATCGATTCCAGAGGCATCCACTTCTGATACGAATGCCGTCTCTTGTTTTTACAGATCTCTGTTGACATAGTGCTAAACAAACGTTTTTTTTTCGAAGCGACAATTTTTGTTGCAGTTGGCCTTTAAATGAGTTTAGCCCTTGGTAGGCATACTGCATATTTCCGGATCTGATCGGAACTTCGCTTTCAGGCAGGGCTATTTTGTCTTTTCCTTCAAAAATTTTGCGACAGCAGGCTCCTGTTCTTTTCCGGAACTATGAAACCATTGTCTTGTTTTTGCAATCATCAGGGTTTGCCTTCAGGTAGAAATCAGCGACGACACCATCTAGCGCCTGTGTGCCAACAACCATCTTTTTTTTTTCGGCTGTAACGAGTAATGTAATAAATCCAGGTAACAGAATGTCCCCCAAAAAATTCATGTTTCGAAATGCGTTTGTTCGGGGACATGATGATCTCATTATGTTAATACGATGCTGGAAATTTGTCTTCAACAGGTGATCAATCTGAGGATTAGGAAATAAACTGAAACTTCCTGAATTAGCATTGTGCACGCATATGGTTTGCTTTTTTTCCAAACAAGCACAATAAAATCCACGCTTACTTGACTTTCACGGGAAAACTCGAAGGGCTTTGTACCAGATGGATAAGGAGCGGAGGAAAAAAAAAAGACGCGGAAAACGAAAGGATACTGCTCTTAAATATTGCATACTCCGCTCTCTATTTTTCTTTCTTGTTTCCATAAGATAAAAGCTGTGTGAGGGAGCGTGTTGTTTGCAGAGCGAAGGCTGCGGTCGACAGAGGGTGGAGCAGCGCTGTCAGGGAAGTTTTCTCAATTCAAGACAGAGTAGGTAGGGGGAACATAGCTGCAGGAAGGGTGTACGCCATCAGACTGATCCCAGACGGCCTCTCTGATAAGCGAACCTGCAACGAGAAAGCAGCCCGTCAGGGAGATGGAAAACCAGTCGAGGCAAGGTCTGGCCGTGAGAGGGAGGTAAGATGTCAATTTGGTCAGGGGATTTTCCTCGACAGAGTACAGTAGTTGCCGACGCAGCACAGAGGCTCTGCCCTCGTAAGTACAGAAAACAGCAGCCGCGTACGCCAGAATGAAACTTCGCGTGAACATAAAGCCACCCTGTAGTCTCGACTCAAACGCGCGTTCGTGTTTATTCGCTGCGCAACGCGAATTACAGCGATTTTGCGAGAACCCTAGCTGTTATTCCGTATGCTCGGCCCATGTGACGGATAATGTCTCCTGACGCATCTCTTTTCCCAAGGGTTCCTAAAAAAGACCTAGCCCTAAAGCCTGTCCAGAATGAATGTCATTGGAACTTTGCATGCAGCATGACGATGCTCAAGCGCTCGTTGACCAGAATAATTGCAGCGATAGACGCACAGGGGACTTCGTTTTCCGAAGTAAACGGTGTCGGTATCGCACACTGTCGCGACCGAAGTGTTCAGCGTTTACCTGCTCATCAATGAGAATGTTATTTAGGTGGGCCTTGCGGTGGGCGCTTGCTCTATTTTTACTGTTTAAGGAGCCAACATAGGGGCCCCCCCTCGGATGGGATATAAAACTTCAAAGAACATTTCATGGGTAGTCTTACTTTTCTTAATGTGATGATGGCATTTGTTCTGATGGCCAACCAACCATCAACCTAGTCGCTAAAAATTGAGAGTTAATTTCCGCAATGCGTATAACCACTTGAATGGAACTGAAAGGGTCGAAAGCTTTCTTTCTCTCACGTATGTAGAATAAATTGTGTTAAAATCTTACTCGTAGGAAAAATAAGCGTCGGTCTGGTTCTTCAGCGGATTAATTTCTCGCCCCCTTAATTCCGCCTGCACTCTTAAAAAAAGTTAGTCACCGTTACTACCTTAAAGAGTAGTAGCTGCTTGTCACATATGTTAATACTCACACAGTAATGGCTGGTAGTAAGTGCTACGGAGTAACATTTACTATCTCTAAAATGCAGTAGTAGAAAGTCTCATCATCAACATTTACTACCTCTAGAAAGTAGCAACAGAAAATACTTACATTGGCTACAAACTACAGAATTAGTCTTTCTGAACACCATCTGGTATGGCATAACCGTTCACCTTTTTCGGGAGTAGACGCAAATGGTTTAACTGTTCGTCCCCTAAAGAGAGTGAGGGAGGGGTTAAGGGTGTATAGTGCTTTACATCACAAATCACACATTTTACAAGAAAAAGAAGAGAAGTACACAAACATGAAAATACCAGGAGACGAACTCAAGACCTATGGTTTAGGAACCGAGCGCGGATCTAACTAAGCCGCTTCAGCACATTTTTTTTAGCGCAGGAAAAAAGTACTTCAAGAAAAAAAAATGGCTGGAGGTTGAGCATTGCTAAGCATGAAATATCGTGCGAAAGCAGGTTTTGCAGCTGGACACCACCGTCACGTACATGAAAGTGCGATTGAGTGTCCACTGGCCCAGAGAGCCAGTTATGCGCCTTTCCTTTCTCAAAACCATTGGAATCTACAACATCGTCAACGCCAACGCCAATGAGCCCATTGAAGGCCGGTGGCCTATTGCCCGAGTACCGCGTTCCTCCCGAAACGTCGTCAGCGCTAAGGCAAGCAGCGCACATCTCTCTGTCACGGCCGCCACATAGCTGAAAGCGCGATTGAGGTGTCCACTGACCCTGGGAGCCAATTATGGGGGTTTCCTTTCCTTTCAGGCCTTATGCGCACAGATGGAAGTTGATGAAGATGACGACGCGCAACGCACAGCACGAGAGGGTTAGTCATCATCATCATCAGGGTGGCAGTTTAACGCGAGGCGTGATCGGTGGCGGCGATATTATAGTGCTCTCATGCAGTGGCGAACAAAGCTGATCTGTTCACGCCGCTGCGACTTGTGAACCCAGTCGCGACAGTATTTATATTTCTGCAGGCGTTTGAGAGACTTCACACACACCTCGCGTTTTTCATGATTGCTAGTGAAATAGTGCTTTCGCACTAAAACATGAACCGACTCGTTCGTCAGACGACCGGGCCGCATTGTACGTGTACGATCCCGCCATACCTCGCACTCCTCAGCAAGCACGCACATAACAATTAAAGGTAACCATTCAGTGGGCCGTTCCTGTGCCATATGATATCCCAAAGCGCACTGCTCTCCGAACAGAGATCTCGTCGAACGTAGTTCGGGATTCCAGCCGCCGCGGTGGCTCAGTGGTTATGGTGCTCGGCTGCTAACCCGAAAGACGCGGGTTCGATCCCGGCCGCGGCGGTTGAATTTCTTTGGAGGAGAAATTCTAGAGGCCCGTGTACTGTGCGGTGTCAGTGCACGTTAAAGATCCCATGGTGGTCGAAATTTCCGGAGCCCTCCACTACGGCGTCTCTCACAGCCTTAGTCGCTTTGGGACGTTAAACCCCATAAACCAAACCAAACCGTAGTTCGGGATTCCGGTCCATCATAAGGCCCTTCCAGACACTGAACAGCCCCATCAACCAAGCCACCAAGCCACCTTTGCAGTCGGTCAAGGATAAGAAAGGATAGCCTTATGTACGAAGCACACATGTTGGTCGGATGTACCATTCGTATTTTATTTAAAGTATTGCTGTTTAGAACTAAGTATGGCTATTTTTCTGCCTTGTGATTTTGCAACAACCTTCGGTAAGCCTTAAGCACAGCTCTGACGGTTTAAAACATGTTTGTAGCTAACAGAAGAAGTGCAGAACCGTATGTACTTAACCCTAGGTAGTGCCCAAGCAAAATTCATGTGATATTATTCGTTTATTCACCATAAGCAATATAGAGGGTATTATAGAGGGGTTTCAGAAAATTAGGAAAATTGATGGTTTTCATCGCTCGTTGGGCACATGTTGGCCCGATTTGCAGCAAATGGCTGCTGCACATTACGACCTATCGAAAAGACACATGGCATCAGGCAGCAATGTCATTTGGAGTATTTGCAGTCATTATTACTCGAATATTTCGGTGAAGGATGCTAGCGGACATTTTATATTAAAGTTAGTAAAAGATACGACCTAGTAACGGCTGCATTTACTGCCCCCGCTTCCTGTGAGGTTGTAACAAGGTAGTATGAAGCTAGTAACAATGAAGCAAAGGTATTAACAACAGCAGTTACTAATTATTTCCTGCCTTTTTGTTTATAAGTGTATATGAGTGCTCGTTAAAGGTGCTAATTACGCTAACCCGGCTCTAAAATTGTTATGAACTGTTGGTGCGGAATGTTGCTGTTTCGCAAGACAAACCTCTGCGTCTCTGGCAAGCATCGAGGGCAAACACGTCGGGCGCAAGCAATGGCGCTGGCGCTTTTTTGTGTGCCCTTATTGAGCTTTGCACTCCAGGAAACGAATAACAGTGCAATAATACGTGGGGAAGCAAAGGTACCCACAATATAGGACAGTGCTGGTCCTGTTTTGCGTGTTATTATAGCCTCCAAGTAGCCCTCACCGATATTTTACTTTAGGACTTCACAAAGGCCGTCGCGCAAAGGAGAGTGATGAAAGTATGCGGTATATGCTTTGCTTTGTGGCATCTTTATATGGCATTCAGACTACGTCATCAACTTGAAACTCCACTGCGGTGACCATTCGAGTGCGGTTCGGGTCTTCATCTTTTGATAGTTGGAATTCATAGCAAATCATAGGTTGCGAAAGACAATGTAGTGCGCGACCAGAACAATGGTCGAAATTCGCTGAAATTGCGTGACATTGAGATGCAAACACGACTTTGGTAGCACACTCTCGGCGAAACTATTTGTTTGATTCCGCATCACCAGAAGAAAATGAAGGTGTAAAAAAAACTGCTCACCGTTAAATTCTCAAGACCTAAGCTATGGACTGCGACATTGCAACTAAGCTATGGAGTGCACATCATGCGCATTGAGCGCCGACTCCGGCTTGTACGGCGTACAGTGTATGTCGACATGGCATATATGTCTTAAGTCCTTTTTTTAAATCTTAGGCTAGCGGATGCTTTCTGCAAAAGGAAATTGCGATACACTCATTTCATTTCATCGTAGCGCTACTGAGACTAAAAGGTGAAACATCGGGCGTTGGTCAAATCATTACAACGATAAAGAAAGCTAACTGGTTTTGAAGTTAACCAGCTGTTTTGCTTTATGTTGGAAACTTGTAAGCAAACGAATATTCTTCCGGGGCCACACCTGCTCGGGTTTGTAACCGAAGGAAATTCCTCAGCAGGTAGAAGCCAAATAGCCCTTTCACGAGCAGAAATGCTGGAGATAAGGTGCTTTGCATCGGGAATGTGTGAATTACTACTATGTAGAATACGTTATTAGCCTTTCAGGACAAAACAATTGCGCTTGCGCCTCTGGAGACATACTTCAGTTTTGCAGTTAGAACGTTGTGCTTATTTTAGGAGCGAATATTTGAAGAACTCGTTTTGGTTTAGGTTTAATTTTATCACCGTTTTCTTCTGTGGTTTCATCAGTCGTTTTAGCAGCCCCGTTTTTGAGCGTTTCGAATTGAGAATATAATATGACCTCGTGCATTATATTAGCCCCGCGGCACGTTCATAAAGGTTTGTGTCTGAACCAAATGTCTAACAAGCTTTTCAGTAATAAAATCTGCGCGAGATAGCACTCTTGGGGTCCCTGCTTGCTTCACCTTAAGTGAAGGTTTTTATGAAATATTACGGACATGAGGTGCGACCAAAACTTGGTAGATGTGCTTAGATCTTCAAAAAGATCACTAATGCGCTGCTGGAGCAATATCTGAAAGCACCGGCCCTTAGCTGTCATAACTTCGAGCGGGGTCATTCCGGGAACACTCACAGCCGGCCTATGAAACGAAGGCTCCCATGTGCATGCTCGCGAACATTTGCTGTTTTTGTATGGCATATGATCTAAAGCAGAAGTTTAATGTTGAATTACGCACAAAGATTCACTAATCTTCAGCGAATGTCTCTGAAATGGCTTAATGCGCATACACAAAAGAACAGCTAAGTCGCGCGCGACTTTTTTTGCGGCCTTCTCGGGTTCAGGTGTAAAAGAACAGTAATGAACAATGAAGACGCGTTAAGGAGGTTCTGGGACGGGCACTGCCTCCTAATGTTAAGGAAGCTCGGGAACATAAACGCAAGATTTTGAAAGAACAATATGCAATATTTATAACGCTGCCGCTTTATCAAAGGTAAAGGAGGTAATCCTACCGTCTTTCTTAACGCGCGCCATCTAGCTGCAGTGTTTCTTATTTTGGGCTTAGCGCTGTAGTTTCTGAAATGGAATTTCGCGTGATATTTCGGGGAAGACGTCTGGCGCCAATAAATAGCCTGAAATGTGACGCTGGCCTAGTCCGAAACTTCATCATCGGAACACTGGCACAGAGAGATTTAAGCGTTCATAAAGCCCGTAAATTTTTTGCCCGCTTCAGTATGGGTGCTGTTTAGACTACGTTCGCCGCTCTCGGCAGAATTTGCACAAAGTTGTTTCTTTGTCGACCCCGGGTTCGCACCCCCCAAGTCCGAAGCCCTGCACTACGGCGCCTCTTTCTTCTTCTTTTTTTCACTCCCTCCTGTATCCTTTCCTTGCTGTGCGGCTCGGGTGTCCACCAAGATATGTGAGACAAATACTGCGCCATTTCCTTTCTACAAAAAAAAAAATAAAATTCGTATATTGGTTTTTGTGTTTTGAGGAAAGGAAATGGCGCAGTACCTGTCTCTCACATGTCTCTGTGGACACCTGAACCGCGCCGTAAGGGAAGAGAGGAAGGTGCGCGTGAAAGAAGAAAGAGAGAAAGAGGTGCCGTAGGGCTCCGCAAAAAACAATTTTCATTTTGTGTCGACCCAATTATTAACCTGAAGCTGGCGAGTAACGTTTCGAATCCCAGGGTGATATGCAGAGCAAAACGCTTTGCGCGCTTTGAATGCCTTGTGAACGGAACTTTCACGGACGTTCTCAAAAGCGTGAAAGGCTCAGTGAGCAGTGCATCACTGTGCAACGCATTCACTTAGAAGGAAAAAATTGTTTGGACTTATGCGAGAATTTGGACACGCACATATTTACAAGCTGTCGATAGGAATAAGGCGGCACGTGGCGAGCGATTCAGCAGCACAGCCTCGTGATAACCTTCGGCGCTATCGAGGAGGTTACGCGCGTAGTACGCAGTGCGAGACAGGCAGCGGTTACGAGCCACGTGTGCCTCCATCTATTCGGGGTGCAAGGCAGCAGACTCCATTTTGCGAATCATGCCACTAGCCCGACCATAGAAAATAAAACAAAAAATGCTTTGGCATTGATTCTTACCGACCAAGTATACTTCAGTCTTGCTGCTGTGTGGTGGGTGTGTGCTGTTTGACAAGGCGCGTGTCCAACATCGTCAAAACATACTGCAAAACCCATTTCATTATCAGTTGTCGGGCTTTCTTAACAGCCGCTCCGGCCACTGTTACGAAAACGGTAACGGCAAATGCAATTCGGGCCACTTGTACCTGGCCATCGTTTCCCGGCTAGCGAGGCAGCTCGATAACGTGGGCTGCTATTTATTACGAGACGTTGCTGCAAGCATTAGTTAGCACGTGGACCCGCTGCTGCGCGCATTTCGAAGTTCCATGAATGCAAAGTCATTCTAAAAACTTTCCATCACATCTCGTATATTTATGGAAAATATTTGGTGGCACTGTAATCTGACATAACCCAAAGTTATGGCGCATCCCTTATGCAGAATATTTCACCTGAAACTTGCAAAGAAAAATTTTAATAGGCTTTTTGAGTTAGGATAGTGATCTCTTGCTCTTTTCAAGGATGGGAGCGGCGCTGTGTGTGACGCGCGCCCGTAGGCGTGACTAGCGCTCTCTCCGGCCCCGCGGATATGGGCGCGCCTGTGCGCGGTCCAAAAATTCCTTGAGCTACAGCGGCGATGCAAATGGCATTTTCGAAAAAAAAAAAACGGTATGGCTATTATTCATGGCGGGTTACAAATCTCTCGGTAAATGAGGAGGCTAACTGTATTTTGTTAAAAAGTTAACTATAATATATTAGCTAACCAGCCTGCTAGTTAGCACGTCTCAGCTGCATTCTGATGAACACCACCACTGTCATTACTTTGCCTAAGAAAGCGCTGTTCTAACTTAAAAAGCCTGTTTTTAAAAATTCCAAACAGCCTTAGATGGGACGCCCTGTGTACTGAAGTTAAATATAGGTGATTATCTTGAATCGTGTTTATTTGTCCTTTCTTTCTGATTTTGTTTTGATTTGTTATATCAAAAGCTCGTTTAAAGGTTCGTAGTGGTGAGTAAAGATGGGCCGAACAATATCGCATAGCTCGAGCGACATATCAGGGGCCATGGGCTGAGTGGTGAGGGGCGTAACTGAGCGTGCAGTAACAGCAAAAGCCCTAGAAAATCACGTTTATATGCGTGCAAGCGCACGCGCATAACCACAAACCTCACATAAAATAAAGCAGAGTGGAGCTAAAAAAAAAGTAGAGAATGAATGGAAATAACGCAACGAAAGCTGCTCTTCAGTATTTGGCCACATTTTCATGGTGCCATTATGTACCAAAGAAACACAAGAATGTAGGACATGCCACAGTGGAAAGCTACATGTTACTTCCCACAGATTTGAGTCCTTTTAATGCGTAGAAAGATTTCAACCCTAAGGCGCTTTTTTTATTTCCTGTCCATCAAAACACGACCGGCCTGGCTTGGATCGAGGCGGCGGAATCGTGCTCAAGAGCAGAATGCCCTAGCCACTGGTGAGCAATTTAGCCCACATTGTAAACATTTCTGTTTGCAGTAGGATAGGCAACATGAATCTTAATAGAAATAAGAAAAGTTGTAGACTCATAGGTAAAGCACGCAATCAAGAACTGCTCACACTTTGACCCGTGTTCACAAAACGTAACATTATTTTACTCGTTTTACTTTGTTACTCGTCAACGGAAGAAAACAATAAATTTTTTCGTGTCATCGGCTAGTGGCTTTGGTTTATTCTAGGCCACCTGGGTCACAAGGACAGGTAGTCGGAAAGTACACACATAAGTACACTTAATGCTACATCGTTGTTATCACTTACAAGTATCTCCGCCACGAAGTACCCTTGCGGTCTCAAGTCCGCAGTCACAGATTTGCGTCTCTTGAACGTCGCAGAACAGGCATGGCCGCATGATAAGGTTCGGGGCGCACTACCGAACTCAGAGCGGCCTTTACATAACCTTGAGGCTACAGATACGGTGGCACTAATAAATCCCTGCGTCGCGTTTTCCGTCCCACGTCCATGCATGGTTATTTCGTACGGAGCAGGCGCTGTTGAGAAAGAACAAAAATACAGTGTATTCATTCGCTCGCCTCTGGGTACGCTTTAAGGATCCTGTGGAACGGGAGCTGCACAACGACTTAGTATCACTTGCACAACGTTGAAAAACGGGTCGCGGTGAAAAATGATCCGCTAGGCTCTTGCGTATGATACTGAAATCTTTGGAGTTGGTACCGGTTTTGGGCCCCATAGCAGTTTGTCACGCAACGTTTCGATAAACCTTGTTAACCGTGATTCGGGGCTCAAGGCGCGCTGTCTGGTTATAAGCACGCAGGATAGAAGTTTTGTTTTCGTTTTCTTTTAAGCTGAAATTAAATCGGATCGGCGTTTCGGTCAGCTGCTGTAGGAAGGTCGTATCTCAATATTGTTCTGAGATTACGACACATTTCGGTGTCGCAAGAAAGACGCAGAAACTTTAGATTTCTCTTGGCTAGCAGACATAGAGCGAGACTCTCAATATAAAAATGAGGTTACTTGAGGTTACTGCTTTCCTGGGATATTTTTTATTATTCTATTTTTGCGGATACCTCAGTGCGAGGCACTTGGAAACCGTCATGTTCACAAGGAGTTTGGACGTCCGAGTGGAGGAAATATGTGGGCGAGGGCTCAGGTGGCGCTGTCACCTATGCTAGTGGCCTTCTTTATTCGAGCTTTTGCCGGCGCCCGGCGCCAAGCTCGAGTAGCAAGAATATTCAGGGCAATAAGTAGCCGCGGCCTTGCATTACACGATGCCCCACGAGACGTCTCGGCCAGTTCCATTTGTCATGCCTGCAGCGCACATTCCTGCCGGACAGCGGAGCGACATGGCAACAGCGCGCGGGGGCGGACGGAAGGAGAACGAAAGACCGACTCGGCTTCATCACTTACCGCCACCATTATTTCCGCGTGGCAGCCGTCGGCGCCCGCCGCTGGTATGCGTAAGAGTGCGCCGACGCTGTCGTCGTCTCCTGCTGTGGACGCAGATTGAGCTGCAGCGGGGGTCTGCGCGTCGCCTCGGCTGCTCGATATGCCGAGACGCATGCGTGGGCTGCGGCGGCTTCATCTGCATACCTTCGGCGGCCGTCTCAACGTGCGCTCGAAGAAACGTTTACCTAGTCCGTGGTCCAGTGAGCCCCCGTCGCGCCCCTGTTCGGCTACCTGCTGGACGGTGGAGGCTAATCTGGGATACAGTTGCCCAATAACGATAAGAAAAAGAGGTTATTTCTTCTTCGCGCGCAGCGTAGTGGCGAAACCCCGTTGCGTAGTGTAATGTGGCCTCCTACGGCTCCTGCCAGTACGCCGTTACCGTTGCCCGCGTAAGTAAACAGATGATGTGGTATACTCGCAAATAAAGTGTCCTACGTGAGCGCTATGAACGTACACTCCTCCACAGACCTGTCTATAGCGCTTGAGTGGCGTACTGGGAAGTACACTTGTGTCATGTACGAGTGACCTGGAGCTCGAAACCTGGCCTTATCGTGCATGCACATTCTCGTGCATCGTGTTTAACTCCTCATGTCTTTAAAATATATATTGGTCCCGCCAAGCAACCGCGATTCTAATAAATGCACAAGAGGGCACGCCACTCGAGTGCTCTAGAAAAGTGTGCGGATGACTGTATGAGTGCCATAGACACTGATACAGGGGATGAATGAAGTTGGTGCACTAGGACGTGTGAATATGTGCAGTCATGTATTATTTCATTGTTTTATTAGGCTCGACATTGTTGAGGAGTCTCAAATAGTGGCGCCAAAGAAAGGAAAATTTCTGCTTCAGCAATGGCTTCCGCACCCGCTGGCGGCTGCGGAGACCACCGAACCCTTCGGCTCTAGTTCGTTAATTCAACCGTGTGTGTGTGCGTTTCTTTTTTTTTTTTGGGGGGGGGGGGGGGGGGGGGGGGAGGGGGGTGCGCTTGTTCGTGCGTGTTTCTGAGTTACGACTTGCCATCGTATGCGTATTAAACGGCGACCTTACGCGACTTTACTAAATTAACGACTGCACATACGTTTCGAAAACTTCGGCGTTCACCTTAGGAACACTCAGATGCATTGTCTTATGTTTTTTTGTTGTTATTGATATTTACTTCTTTTCCTTTCTAGAAGGTAGCCTGCACCTTCTGTTTTGAAAAAGGCACTGGTTCGTTCTCAGCGAGTCTACAGTCAAAATGCATAAAATAGCGAACCGCGTGCGACTTGCTAAAGTTTTATTGAAAGCATGCCGCGACAAACTCAAGAATTTCAGCGTTCCTCTCTCTTTGTCCGCCTGCTCGTCGTGGTGTGCTTTCAACAAAATATATTCTACCCGCAGCACTCCCTCCCCCTTGCTCTTCCTTGACGGTGTATTCCGGAATGCGTTTGAGCGTCGGAGTGTTCTGTTTGTAACGGTGGGTGGACATCGATATGTGTCGGGTTTCCAAGATGGTTGGAAGCGGCGAGCGGAGGCTCTTGCCGCCTCTTAAACGCAAGAACAAAGATGGCATGGTGGCGTTCGGCAGAGGCGCGGTTTATTACCGCGTGAATTGTAATAAACGATTGGTGAGTTAAGTTAGCTACCTTCATCCTGCAACGCGCTTCTTGACAATCAAACATTATCTTTCCAGAGAAAAATTTGCTATAATGTATGCGTAGAGTTATGCCGCATTAGAATAGCACAAAAGAATGTGCACAGACACGTGTCCTGAAGGAAGTCGCAATGGATCGAATACAAGTAGCAGATTTTAGCTATTAAGATTCCCATCTATATAAAAAAAAAGATCACGTCATACACAATCGTAGCCTTTGTAACTCCTCGTTTTCTTCTAAGGTAACAATTTTTTTTTCTAGATTACCGGGTTGTCTGCGTAGTCGCTATGAGAGAAAGAGGATTGAAAAATAGTTTAACACTGTGGTGTTAGAAGCCTGCGTAGATTAAAAAGCACAAAACTGACCCCACTTTGAGCCACAAAAACGAAAACAGCTGCAGCTCTGGCACTGGGTGGCCAACATAGCCTTCAGCATGACACTTAGGCTGGCTTATTCATGATATAATGCCAGGAAACAGAACAGGACGGGACGCCTTGTCTGCCTTCTGCTGTCGTCCTGTCCCTGCGATGTTTTGTTGATCTGACATTAAAATAATCACCAATGACACGCTGACAGCGCGATGAAGAGGCAAAAATATTCTGTTCTTGGTTTTTATTTTGTCCAGAACAGGTTACGAGTTTGGAATGAAAAAACAAAAACAAAGGGCGTGGAGGTATACTGCGACCAATTCTTTTTTTTTTCCCCCACACGTTACATTGGACGTTAGCCGCCGCGGTGGCTCAGTGGTTATGGCACTCGGCTGCTGACCCGAAAGACGCGGGTTCGATCCCGGCCGCGCGGTCGAATTTCGATAGAGGTGAAATTCTAGAGGCCGGTGTACTGTGCGATGTCAGTGTACGTTAAAGAACCCCAGGTGGTCGAAATTTCCGGAGCCCTTCACTACGGCGTCCCTCATAGCCTGAGTCGCTGAGGACGTTAAATCCCCATAAACCATTACATTGGATGTTTTATGTCTCGCAAGGTTCCCTGGCACGCTACCAGCGGCGACACACTCCGCTGCACATAACAGAAGACGAGGAGGAAGGGCGAAAGGGTAAGATAAAGGTAGGAATGTGGGATTGCCCCGGTTCATCCTTCATTGGAACTCTCCTTTTAGGCCTAGCTCGCCGACATAGCCAGGGACGGTCAGTCAGCCGGAGAATAACAACACATCGCATTGATTTTGCACACTCAAAAGTGATGCGCTGCAATTATACAACATTATACAAGATATGCAGCCTGGTAGTATTCGTCCGTGGGTCAAGAAACTTCAAATTAGGCCAATGACAGCGAACACGACAGGAAGGAAAACCATAATAGCAACGTCAAGAGGCAAGAAGCGAGAGGCAAAAACGAGTCAGCTGATATCAAGGGACGGAAATTAACTCTGTCGGGACTGGGCACAATAGCTAATGTGCAGGGGCGATGGAAAGAAACGCGAACAGAGTGGTGGCTATAGGAGCTCCGTGTTTGCTTCGCATTTATTTTCATCGCGCTTTTTCTTCGCTGGTAGCAAAACAAGCTAGAGTCATCCGTGATGCACTCGAAGACGACTCTAACGTCTTTTTCTTGCCACCCAGGTAAAAGCGCGACCAAAAGAAATTCGAACAGCGGAGCACGTAGGCGCCGCGTTGTTCGCGTTTCTTTCCATCGCGATAGTAGGTGTGACAGAGCTCGTATAGCCGTGTGTAGCATGACATCACGAGGACAACGGTGGATGTGAGGGGTAGCTGGCGGCTACCGTAAAGCAACGTTTATTGCAGATTGCTAGAAGAAAATTAAGTTTCTAAGATGTAGCTGATGATGATGGCCGCGATGGTGATGGTGGTGGTTGTGATGATCCACTTCTATAAGCACTTTCGTCTGGGCGAGATAGTTCATAGCAGTAATTAAAGGAATAAAATTGTGCAAAGGGATTCAAGAAGAAAACGAAAGAGACGTGAGGACACGACAGAGCGCTCTGTCCTGTCCTCTGTCCTGTTGCACTCTGTCTCTTTCGTTTTCTTCTTGAATCCCTTTGCGCAATTTTATTCCTTTAATTACTGATCCACTTTTGAAACCTTCGCAAACTCACGATTTTGCAACCAGCAACCTTGATAACTACCGGCTTACGCTATTGGGCTCTCTCTATTTTTGACTGCCCAAAATACGGTGAATTTCGATGGAGGCGCAATTCTAGAGGCACGTGTACTGTGTTCCAGAAGAGGGCAAATACGGGCTGGTTGGTACATGTTTTACGAATTGGAAAAACAGCGCAATCAAAGACGAGACACAAGAGAACGACAAAACACCAGCGCTGTGTACTGTGCAATGTCGGTGCACGTTAAAGAACCTCAGGTGGTGGAAATTTCCGGAGCCCTTCATTACGGCGTCCCTCATAGCCTGAGTCGCTTTGGGACGTTAAACCACATAGACTAAACCAAACCAGAAAAATACGGGAATGGGCCTTAGAAGATGATGAGGCAATGATTCAGTCCACAAGTAATCTAGCAGGACCGGCACTGTTGGGCGTGAATTTGAAATATTCATTTAAGTGTTCAATTTCGAACGTGTCATGCCAAGGGCACTTTTTCTAGAGACGCGCCGATACGTACGCGCAGTCTGGAGTTGCCAAATTCGTAAACGCTCATATAACGGAGTCACGCATTACTTAACGCGCTATCGCTGTATGGTAGCATGTACAGTCATGGACAAAAGCTTGTGGGATGCGAATTCGCGGGAGAAAAAAATTATTGCGGCACGGACAGGTATAACAGGTGAATGAAATGCACAGAATCATGAGAAGAAACGCGTGGTGCATCTGCTAGAAGAATGCGATCTGACTAGCTAAAGAGCAAAGCGCAATTTTTGTTCCGCGAACCCGCATTCCCCAAGCTTTCGTCCCTGACTGTACTATCGCGCTCAATATCATACTGAGCGTGATAGTACGTGTCAAGTTGGTTTCACATGCTGCGTGTAGAGCGAAAATATTTGAAGCAGTCGGTAATGTCACAGTGAGATTTTCACTCAGTGCTTTCACACGCAACGCACACCCAGCGAATTCGGTTGGAGCAACACGCAAAGTTGCTTGATGTTTGCACAGGCAGCCCATGATTAAACGCGACAGTAGCGCAACACGAAATGTGCTGGCGTTGTTATAATAAGTGTACTTCACGGTACAAAGGAATATTTCGTATGTTTTTACTAAAATAAGCTGTTTTGCCTCCCTCGCGGCAACTCTTCCCACGCTACTCTATGTCGCACGCCGCATAGGCGCTCCTCATTGGTTAGTCGCAAAGCGAGCACACCGACGCTGCGACTGAACTCCAACCGACGCTCTAGACCGACGCTCTCTCCTGTCGCAGACCAAACACAGGCGAAAATCGCAGCACGTGAGACGGGCCACAGGCGTCCGTTCTTTATCACTTGTGGCAGCATTCGGTTGAGAGGAAATGTCTGCGAGCGAAATCCTGTCCGCCGTTCCGCGTCTGAATCCGCCGCTATTCTTGAGGCGAACACTTGTTACCGCGCCCACTCATGTACTGCCAGGGCGTCGGTGCCGCATCCCCGTTTCAGTGGCCGCCTTGAGGGAGCAGTTGCGCGCCGTATTGCGGCGTAACCGTGACGGAAGCTCGGTTTCAGCTGCTCGCACACCCGAGGGACAGGCACACCTCGCCGCGGCGCAGGCGGCCATTGTGTGCACAGCACGCCTGGCACCCTTCCAGCCGTAACGACGGCTAACCGCGCGTGAAGCAGAAAGTGGGCGTTCGTGAGGACGGTGCCGTTCGCGGCTGATGTGCCCGGCGGGAGCCGCTCCGAGCCGCGGCGTTAATTAAAACGGCCATTACGACGAGTGCTCCTCCCAGTGCCGCTTGCCGTGCTCACTGCGGTCGGAAGCTCCGGTTGAAGGCGAGAAGAGCGCCGAGCCCATTCCCAAGTTGCCTCCTCGGAAGAGAAGAAAGCTCGGCTCCATCGCGCGATCGCTCGTGTGTACCGATGGTGTTACGCTCGAAGCCCGCAAACGACGTGGAGGCGCGGCAAGCTTGCGGTAGATCTGAAAGCGGAAAAAATATAACACCTCGCCCATGGCCTGTTGCCGCTGTGATTACGATGGATGCGCATTATCTCGCTTGTGTGCGCTGTGTGATGGAGGTCCGGGGAAGGAAGGAGGCGAGGATTGCAAAAGCGTGGTCGTGAAAATTTCATAACAATACCTTGCGGGCTGTTAATGATAGGAGGAATGTGGCACATGCCAAGAGAGCTGCGAGGGAGTACCCACAGCGGCTACCAAATCCTCAAAGGGTACTCGACCTTGCTCACGGAGGTACCCATATTTGCAATTCATTTATGCGGGTCACAAATAGCCCTTGGACGTTACGTATGTATTCCACTACGGCTCGAATAGCTTGAGAACAGAGTAGAATTAATGAATCCCGAAAGTATGGGTGTTTTATCGGAATTCCAAATTTAATTCCTAAAGAAGCATAACCAATACGATGGTCTCGAGATAGGTCCTTGAAGGTTTCCAAGCCCTTCAAAAACTAGGCATTTGAATTATTTTAAAACCGCATTGTTTTAACTAGCGATCTTTGGGATTAACTCCGTGCTCTGAGCATGACAGCGTCCGCTTGACTACGCAATTCTTGAACGTAAGCTTTTTTGCGTGAGTTTCTCGTCTAACAAGCCCGTACCATTTTTATGTATTCTATTTGGCTCTGTGGCCACGTGGTGCGATGCATACAAGTAGTGCGCATTTACGACTCGCTGTAACAGGCCTTTGACGCACATTACACTGGCATTGTCTCTTGACATTCCCCTTCCCCCCTCCCCTTACATTTATCCCTCCTCCTGGAGAAGTAATGTAGAGAGGCAGAATTTATGGCCCATCCAAAGCGCGGTATGTGCGTTCCATCTTGGCTTGAAGCCTTGAACTATGTACTATATCGGGCAAGCAGGGAAAACTAAACCGAACTTGGCCCGGTCAGCGGAGACACGATCTGCGAACGCCTCCATACAATGGGCAGAACGGCACATTCTGCAGCAGCCACTGAAAACTTGTAGGATGACGTCGCGTGCGGCAGTAAAGCCACTATAGTGCGCTGAGCTGAGACATAGTGAAATATATGTAGTGTAGCAGCGTGCAAGCCGCTATAAAATACGTCTAGTGTAGTGAGAAACACTCGCCCATTTTGCATCATTGTTAAAAAAATAAAAATAAAGCAGAGGTGTCCAGTAGTACGCAACACAAAAATACAAGCTTCCCCCGAGAATAATCACGAAAGTGGCCTTTGGGCTGAATCGTGCGCCGGCGACACATAAATATCGGTCTTCCGCGTCTATAGACTGCCTAAGAACTGAGCAACGGAAAGGCTGGCTGCTTCGGAACAAAGCTTGGAGACTGCATAGAGCAAGTTGAATGCCCAATATCACAAATTATTTTTTTTTATTTCTTGGTCTTCGAGTCATCAGCAGTGCAGCTTATCAAAACAGAAAGAACAAGAAGTTTAGTCATCGGTTCCCCAGAGCATTCTACAATCGACGCTAGAAATAACAGCTTTCAAAATACTCTTTTCGGCGTTCCAATGACGACAGGGCTTAAGAAGGATTATTGTTTTTTACTTCATCGTTTTTTCTTGTATCTGGCGGTGACCAATAATGACGATCGATTTATTTTTGCAATATTACTGCCGGACACACAAACCAGATACGGGATAGCCCGTTGTAAAAGTGCAAAGTGTCAGCTCCGAATTTCCTGTGCGGTGTGTACGGAGGCCTTCAATGTTTATGTAGGGTAAGATTTACAACCACAACGGTGAATAGCCAGAACGATCAAGGCTGCAAGACACATGGGTTAATAGTGTAACAGCATGCCGTACGCTATTTGTTGTTCGGCTAGGCTCCTTCGGTGTCTGCTGCACCTTTATGAATACCGCTGGTTATCAGTGACAACCTGCAGAAGACAAGTTTAAGCGTCAAAACTTTATTTCAATAGTATCTGTTTAGGCCGCATATAACTTTTGAACGGCTGTGTGTCTCATTTGTTGTTGTTATTGCCAGTCCACTCTTCACAGTATGTTACTTCTGGTGCTCTTTACACGTTGTTAGAGAGAACTTTGCTGTGCCTTTCAATTATCTGTGTTGAAAGCAAGTAACTGACCTCATATCCTGGTGCTAAAACTCGGGAATATATCTACCGATGAAAAGATAAAACCAGAAAAAGGCAAGAAAATGCCAGCCTTCTCATTAATCAGGCTGGTCGTACACGCAAACACTTTGGAACAAAGAGCTCCGGCGACTTTTTCAGATGAGCAAGTGCTTGTCCCATATTCGACTTTTAGGAAAAGTTTGCCTACTCCTCAGGCAGAGTGAGTATAACTCGTTATGACAAGCGACATGCCGAATTGCTCGCAGCTGCAGTAGCACCCTCTTCGTAGACGACGGTACAATAAAAATGCGGAAGTATGAACCATGACCCGCAACCCCTCTCGCACAACGATTTATCACTTCCCCCTCTCGCCTTAGTCCAAACTGACGCATTCAGTTAAAACTAGCCACATATAACATTAGTACCTCTTCGAATAAAAATTCCTGTTAGTACATTTAAGACGTCTGGGGAATGAAATTGGCCTGATTTCACAAACCATCTCTTCCACGGGGTAGTAAAAACGGGAAAAGTCAGGGAAGGATGGTGCCCCTTAGTAAAAGGTATACTCAAGAGAAACTCTAACTGTATATCTTGAAGGGTTGCCTCTGCCCTGCCTCAGCGGGAGGCGACGACTTTCTGTTGCATGCACTTCAAAGCTCCTTATGTATATTGTCACCCTGCACTATTCGCACCTCACTGAAGCTGCAAGTTTTGCTGCGATTCAGGCACATCTACGGGCCTCTACAGGGCCAGTGTTGGGATTCAGTAAGCGCATCCACCATTTGTCAGCCGCTTTCCAAGAAAAATGTGTTCTCTGCTTGGATCTAGTGAAAATGACCTCCAAGTTTCGCGTCCGGTGCTGTACCAACTGAGCTACGGCGACAGCTGTCCAGTCTGCTGCTCTCGGGGGTATTTATGTGTAGTCTAAGCGAACCTTGGGAGTGTTCACCAGCGCCACCCTCCTCCATAGCGGCGGACGTAGTACGTTCTGCATTACCGCGAGTGCCATATAGGAACGTGGTCGAACGGTGAGGGCGAAAGCTGTGCGAGTACTCTCTTATGCTACCTATGGCGTCAATGCAGCCGGATTCGAGGCACTCGTTAAACTACTAAGATACAAGTGAATGAGTCCTCTTTTCCCTTCACTTGTATGCTTAGTGCGCAAAGTTAGTGCGTCGAGGAAATGTTGATTATCTTTTTATGGCTGCAGTATCGGCGGGAAGGTGGCTTTATTCGATGGATCTTGGAGGAAGGCAGGAAGGAAGAAAGAAAAGCTTCTACGTAACATCTTTTAATGCCAACCTTATGACGATTATTGATGCGATTCTAACGTATTCTTGTGATCAAATGAAATCATTTAGTTTGGTTACGTCACGACACATTATATAGAATAGAGTTTAGTGATTTAATTTTCGACAAGATTCTATGCACAATAAGCAAATATTAGTTTTAATTGTTGTAATGCAGACAGTGCGTTTATAGTTTAATAAATAAGACGGACGAAGATAACTTGAAGTTCCTGTGGAAGCTTTATAGGTTTCCTTTGTAGCCGTATGGCTGAGCTTCACTGAATGCTTTTGAGTAATTACTCCCTTATTACAAGTCCAAGAGCAGTTAAAAGGTTCAGGCGTGTGGCGTCCCATATTGATGACACGTAGTGCAGTTTAAGTTGTATAAATATTTTATGAAGCAGAAGACTCAACAAAAACACAGCAGGGGAGAAGTTGTGACGTAAATACCCAGAATGTGGTCGTTGCATTTGATTAAGTATTCAGTACGAGTAGCCAGAGTTAAATTACGTGTGATAGAAACGTCTAAATGCTCTAACGAACTGACAGTATCGAGAGGGGTTCCGTCAAAAAAAATGTTAAGGAAAAGTGTTAGTAGTACAGAAAACACGCTTTAGTTTGCATTCGCTCATGTTTAATTTCATTCGCCACTGTCTGCGCCAGTTAGATGGTGTAGTACGAAAAGACGAATAGAGTAACTGCCATCGCTTGTTTCTCAGAAGCTTACTCAGCCGTCTGCAAAAATACGAGTGCTAGAAAGCACAGCACAAAAAAAATTGGCTAACATAATTTAGAGCAAAAACGCTCCAAGTACCAATCCCGTTGAGGCTCGCATAGTTAAACTATGAAATAACAGTTTGTGTGAGACTTTATGAAAGGTTGTACCGCAGTTTCAAAAGGTGAAGCGTGTGCAAGAAGATTTGTCGGGGAGGCAGTGTAGCTTAATAGTAAACAAAATTAATTTCGTTTCACATATGTGTGTTAGACATAAATCATACAGCGCTGATGAAAAAAAAAATTTCTTTCAGAAAGGTAGTTATTTTTAGATATAGTTTTTTAATAATAAATAGCGGTCACTATTGCCTGAAGTGTGCCAAACATCTAGTGGCAAGAGCGTATGACCGAAATTGCGGAATAGAGCCACCTTCCCCATTTCCCAATCAGCGACTCCTGAAAATTTTGTTGTTATAATTAAACTGAAAGCGCGAGTATATATTCCCCATGAATCTAGTTTAACGAAATCATGTCATGAGGGAAAAAAAGAAATTAGGAATCGATTAAATTGGTGACGCCAGGCGCATCAGCATCTAGTGATAACATGAGTCAGTATTCATGCTGACGTATATCGAGGAGGGCTACAGTCGGATTCAAGAAAAAATCAGTGGTCTAATCCGTACTATGCCTAGGTTACCCTAGTGCAGGATTGCATGCATGCTGTTCAATGTGTCAGCCTATTTGCAGACACTTTGTGTGCGCGACGAGCAAACGTGACAGACCAAAAACTATAGCAGACAAAGAGAGAAAAGCGACCATTATACAAGCCAGTGCAAGCTCTGCGAAGGGCACATGCGGCGGAACCTGCTAAACTTGTGCTCGAACGCAAGAGGGAACACATCACAAAAAAAAGGCGCTGTGCCTATTGATAAAGCATAAAGAGCTTCGTCGTCTTCAAGAAGACTTGAATTCGTCATCGCGTGAAGATATTGTGCACTAAGAAGCGGATAAAACTTTTCTTTATTACAGTACCGTTTATATGAACCTTTGCTTTCCTCCTTGTGCTTTGTTGCGTACGAAATTAGAGCCTGTTTGTAGCAACGCTGTTATTGCTATTGCTGCACTTATTGCGAAATGGTATCTGTTGCTGCAGCAATCGCTTCTGCGGACGTAGTTACTGCGAATCGCCTATTCCTCCAATCTTTGGTTTGGTTTGGTTTATGGGGTTTAACGTCCCAAAGCGACTGAGGCTATGAGAGACGCCGTAGTGGAGGGCTCCGGAAATTTCGACCACCTGGGGTTCTTTAACGTGCACTGACATCGCACAGTACACGGGCCTCTAGAATTTCTCCTCCAAAGAAATTCCAGCCGCCGCGGCCGGGATCGAACTCCAATCTTTCCTTTGTCATCTATTTAACACCCTTCTGTCTCCTCGCGGCAGCGATAATGGCGCATTGGAGATAGTCGAGATGGTCATTTCTTCGTGGTGTGGGCGGACGGACATCGCACAGACGGATGGATGAACAAAAATCGGCGGACACAGAGAGGTGAGAGCATAGCAGCAAAATTCATTTCTGCATTAAGAAAAATTTTGAGTGAAAGTGAAATCTAAGATAATTGCAGAAAATAAGAAAGTTATAAGGCAGATGGCCGCCCGCATGGTTATCATTTTAAGAGGCGACCGCTTGGTAGCCGTCCAGCAATGCGGATGATTTCGTTCGCAGTACGAGCGCAGAAGAATTCCGCAGCGTTCAGCGCTGCCAACAGGTAGCGACGGTGGCGGGCAAAGATGAAGTAGACTGCATGCCGACCAGCGAGAGAGCAGTCCATACCATTGCTAAGTTCCGGGCGAGCACAATGCGGGCAATGACTTGCGCCAGCGCAAGGCTGACCGCAGCGCCGCATGCGAGTAGTAAACCAAGGCCAAAGCTTCTCCTGAACGATGCGCCTGGCGCGATTTCGAGCAACAGGCTGTCCCTTCGAATAGAGTTTCTCACCAGTGGAAAACCTTGCGTAAACCAAAGCAGCAAGAAAGCAGCCGTGTCGGGAACCATGTGCTCTTCGCACGCAAGTTACGAAATGTTTTACGAACAGGCCGTTCGGCTTTACTTATACGGCGTGCGAACGACGGTGGTTTCGGGCCGATTTGTTCGCTACGTAGGTGAGTGCAGAAAAGTGTGTCTGAGAAGTGCGTCCTAGTGGTGAGATGTCACCTATTTCAATTTAGGCGACTGGTGCAGACCCCTGAGTGATTTCAAGGCGCCTCTGGTTTTCATGTACCGCCACCTCAAGTACTCAATTCTTCGCCTACCACTAGACTGTACCGCGACAGGCCTCATACCGCCCAGACTGCGGCTTATCTTGGTAGTTACATTTCAGTCACTGCTCACAGCGTCGTGGAAACGCTTTTGTTTTCAATTCCATGTCTCCTAGTTTCAAGGATATGCTGGCGCTAAATTGCTCGTATGGCGTGCGTACGCTGAGAGACACGACTTTCTTCCAATCGTTCCCGAACGAGGCGGCGTGTTTCTTAGCTACCTTTAAGCAGGTTGGGTAAGTTACGCTAAATATCCCGAGAGGTACCAAAGAACGTGAACTGAGGGAAACCAACGCATGCCTGCGCTGACCGTGGGGCTGATCGGAGGGCGTGCGCGACAACGCCTTGAGGGTCCAGTTCAAGGCCCGACTACTTCCACCGCCACGCCCGCAGCTTAGCGACGGCAAGCGAGTACGACCGAAATCGAAAATCCTCCTTTCGTCCTACACCCTCTGCGGGGACGAGCCTGCTTGTCAATTGTTTTAACACCGTCGAATGTTTTTCGTAGCGCATTAAGGGCAGAAGGACTTTTTTTTTTTGACGAGGGTGCCATTTCGACGCGCGTTAAACAGCCCCGGGTACTTGCGACTAAACCGCAGCTACCCGCTTTACGGTGTGCATTACCGCTGCTTCCTCTGATTTAGCACGTAAAAACCCATTCATTACCACTGCATTGTCGTATAGGCGATTCTGCTTCGGGCATATGGCACGATGATATAAATGAAAGACTCCATGAGCCTTAAAACAATGTGAAAAACAAAAAGTGAGTGGTGACGGATATTCTGCTATTCGACGCAAGTAGTGCGGCTGCGGCTCTCTCTGAGATAAGTTGGGGGGTGTAGGCAAAACAGAACTTCGATTCATTTGTCGGACAAAGATATGAATGTTCTGCACTGTTGAAAAAAAAACGGTATTGCAGGCTGCCTGGTTTTCATTTGCCTTGATATGTAAGGTCCAGTTAAGACGTCGCACATATTGTGCGCATGCGTGCATGATTTCTGAATTATGATTAGTTGGAAGTATGCTACGCTTTCCAGCATCTGTGCCTCACCGTGGGTGGTGCTTGTGCTGATATCAAGGCGCAGGTAGGATTAGATTCTCATTAAATATATCGGAAAACACTCCACCTGTGCGTCACAGTTAAAAAAGCTGTCTATTCGTGCGCCTTTGAATGGTACGTCAAGTGAAAAGGCTACACGCCCCCGCACCAAGCGTTCGCCAATAACGACGACCCCACGGTACCGTACAATGCCTGGTCTGTGAACGGTGAAAGAGGATTCGTTCTCTTTCTTCCACCAATTCATTTCGAAGTATTGAAAGCATGATAAGTAACGTTACTATGCCTTCAAGGCGGGTGGATAGCAAGGTTATATAAAAAACTATGCATGAGAGGAACGCTCTCTGCGCAGCATGCAAGGAAAAGCTTCGCTCGAAAAAAATAATCAGGATCATTTACTGAAGCTTCTCTTCCTGAATCAATATGACAGCCAAGTCTATACGAGAAGGAGTGTCCGCTCTAGAGAACCCCAAAGAAAGAGCTTAATAATCCACCATAATGTGAATTTCGGCACGTGCTGTATAGCTCTATTATAAACTGATTTTTCAAAGGAAGCGATGTCGTTAACCTCTTGGCTCCATCCTTTCTCTCCTATTGGGTGTGCCTGTTTTTAGTCTTTTTTTTTTACCATTTCAAGCCTTTGTCAGCGCTTTGGAGCATCAGTTGAAGAATTTACGCTTTTTCTTCGTTCTTGGACATATAAACTTCTGCATACCTTTGAAAAGAATACTTATGAAGTGGGTGATTTCCCGCCCAACATCGCAGGTTATTGTCGCGAGTAACCAGTCAACTTTAACAAATTGATGTGCGCCGCCGTGGCCCTAGGACAAGAGAGAGAGAAAGCAAAGTTTATTGATAGGAAAGGTGGAAAGTCGGCCGAAGGTTACGTGAACCTGTCCAGCAAGAAAAAAAAAGGGAAGAATAGAGAGAGGTAGAGGGAGAACGATGGGCAATGATGTCATAATACGGTTAATTGCATGGGGTGCCCCGGCGTTCACTGGCTGGCACTCGTCTCACGTAGATTTGACGCGCGGCACACGCAGTCCTTATCTTGCACACACGCCGAGGCATATCACTGACATATGCTGTGCCAGTGTCGTAGTCCACGCACAGTTTCAGTTGTTTCACACAGTTGTTTCAGTCCACTGGTGCGACGTGCGCCTGCTTTGGCATCCCTGGAATGGCTGTGCGTACATTACCCAGAATGGCTTCTCCGTAATATGGTGCGGCGTGCAGAACATAAACACCACATTGCGCTGCGTCCTAATAGCTTTGGACTAACTTTGTTTGGGCGCGCGCTACTAATATAGGCCAGGGGGTAATGGCTATACCTGATCAGATGCCACAAATTCACCCGCAGTGGCTCCTGCTGGAAATAAATTCTGTTTAGGCAGGCGCGGTACTCGTAAAATGTACCCCAGATCGAGCCTCTGCAGAGTAAAACCCAAGGGCAGGTGGTCTCACCCCCGAGACAACCAGCGCACTGTATCTGAGTTAACTGACCACTAGCGCCTGCTACATGTGATGTAAAGATCGCTGAGACGGACCCCAGGATTTCCCAGCCATGCACCGTACGATGCTTGAAAAGCTTTCTTTTTAGCGGAGAAACGTATTTCGTCCATGTCGGGACGCGGTCTATGGTGACACCTAATAATTTGTAGTGTGTTACATGTGTAATGGTTTGTCCGTCAATTCTGACAGGATACCAGGTCGTCAACTTGCGTGTGAAATCCAAAATGACATCAAGTGATACAACCTTACTCGCACTTGGGGACGCGTCACACTTGATATCCATATGTAGATGTCGGCGTACGCGTATTCCGAAACTTTGTCTGGTAGTTGTTCGAAAAGACCGATGAGCACGAGACTAAACAACGTAGGACTGAGAAATTCTCCCTAAGGTACACCACAAGACTCCGGATGATCTGCCGTGTCATATTAAAGAAGCACCATGTTGACTGCCCGGTTCCTCAGATAATTTGCAATGCTTTGATGTCGGCGTCCGCCAATTCCGCCTTCCTCGAGGGCATCTAATATTACGTCGTGATGAACAATGTCAACTGCGCTCTTGGCATCGGGAAAGAGAGCCGCTGTCGCCCTGTGGCGGCATTTCTCGCATTATACCGTCGACACGAGGTCCATTACACTGTCGACAGCAGAGCGGTCTTTACGAAATCACGTCATTGCGTCTTCATCTGACCATCGACGTCTGTGCTGAAGTCGTACAAAAATAGAATAGTGCAATCAATGCTGAAGTTTGTTGGTGTTCGAAGTAAGGGTGTTTCCTAAATTCATGTTAATCGTGTATAATACACTGCGTCATACGTGCGTGACAATAAATCAAAGCGCAACGGCATTGTGCTTCTGCATAAAAAAAAATCAAAGGCGGAGATACAGTTACAATTGTTTAAGATAAAAGGAAAGGTGCAGTAACTGCCTCACTCTGGGTGAACACCCGAACCACACCGTCAGAGAAGTTGGAAGGAGGAAGAAAAAAAGAGAGGCCCCGTAGTAGAGCACAGCACAGGCCGCATTCTAAGGCCCGAGACTCGCCCAAGACCGCGGTTGCAATCCCGGGCCCGTTTTCGCAGCAGCTCAAGATGTAAACTGGCCTCTAAGTGCAAACAGTCCATTGTTACATAAGTAAAAAAGTGGCCGGCAAAGGCGCTCAAAGCGCAGTAGCCCTTAGAAAAAAATTGGTTTGGTAAATATAAAAAGAAGAAATGATCAGGCGGGTTCGCCTGATTGGCTTTTTTAACAGTTGCTTTGCCTGTGATTGCTCCCGAAGTTCCGAGAGCCAAATGAAAAAGGTTGCATACACGAACAACTTCGCGTTGCCTCTAGATTTTTAATGAGCCATTTTTTACGGCATGCGATGTCAACATATTAAAACGTGCTCGAATCCGTAGCATTGACAGTTTTTACTTCTGACACTTCTTACCGCAAAATGTCGCGGGTTGAATTCGTGGCCGCACAGGCCGCGTTTCTATTGAGACAAAATGCAAAAGTGCCTGTTTAATGCGTAGTGTGAGTTTGAAAACCTTAAGTGTCCTAAACCAATAAGCTCTGCTCTAGTGGCGTTTCTCGTAGCGTAGGGATGGGTTTTTGGGAGACGAAGGCAAAAACTCAAGGACTATGTTGAAACAGACAGCTCTCCATCGAGCAGTCGAATGAAGGTCGTTCTTCAGCGATTGTTTTGAGACTTCAGAAGTTCAGTCGTGAACGGTTACACAAAACCGACCAGATGCGATGCGCCTTCTGGTAGACCAGATGACGTGTGCTCGCTGATATCTGGAGCAGCCCAAACCAGCGCTGCTGTGTACTATCAGCAAGAAATGAAACGCGAACAAGACAACAGAGCCACGAACAGCAAAGTGAGGAGCTCTTAGCCAGGGGAAGTTCAATACTTACAGATGATAATTTCACTTCGAAAGCGCAAGGACCCTTGTTCAGAAGTGCTAATCAAGCTCGCCTGCGATTACTCCCCAGGAGCTAATATGCTGCTGTTTTTGGGTTGCCACCTCAGATTTCTTGTTCGCGTTTCATTCGTTGCTGGTAGTACTTTAATAGGCGAACGCACTCCTGCAAACGAGCCGTACGTCAGGCGTTAAAGAGCTCCAAAGAGAACGTCGCCGTAGTGCACCCGCTGCTGTATTTTGAAGATTTTCTTTTTGACTTCTCTTGCATCATTCAACGCGGCCAGGCGTGCACGTTCGAGGATACTTGGACAAAGCTGTAACTGATGTGAGGGGACTAAGGCCTCGTCAGGCTTCCAAGCCTTTAGCCTTACGCCACCCGCAGGGATTCATCCGTATTGTTTCCTGCAAATAAAAAGCCAATTCAATTCAATTCAATTACTGTTAATGACGCTGTGTAAACTCAGTCTACAAATGAGCTCTCTATCATTCCGCGTGAACAAAGAAGTTGTAGTAGTAGTAAACCACTGTAAAGATTTCAGCACCGGGATTCCTTCATTTCCGAGGCAATAGAGAAAAAAAAAGTAGTATTGTTTGTAATCTTCTCGCGGTAGTAAAATGCAGGTATTACACACACCAAAAAACTTGAGGGGACACAAGTTCCGCCCTAAGGCAGTGATCGGTTAGCGTTAATGGGTCCCTTCAGCGTCCTGGAGTCCTTTTTGCGTATCAATTCGCAGACACGGACACTCTTCTTTCTTTCACCATTAAATAGCGCTTAACCTACCCTTCAGAATACAATGCGATATCGTTAGAGATCCCTCTCGCGCAGATACTCCTTCTCTTCGCCTAGATTGTGCCCACATGCCCATATATGCGGAATTGGTCATTCTTTTGCTTTGCATTCATAGACTGCGGGGAGTACCACTCCTGGGGCAGTGGTGCAGGCGTTAAGCGATGCGCCACTGCCCCGACAGATGGCTGTTTTAAAATAAGCCACCGGCGGGGTTGTGGGAAACAGGTTGTAAGCAAACTGACCACAATGCCGTGGGCAGGTTGTCATGACGTCAAAAGATCACGTGACCTAGTTGGAAGCTGTTCCATCGGATCTTCCGCTCACAACGCTCAAGACGACGACATCGACGACGATGAATCTTCTATAGAGCGGGAGCCTGAACGGTATCGCGTTTAATAAATAAATACGCGCTGAGGTATTTAATTTTTTTCATAGCCAACAACACGGCGCTACTTCATTCGTGTCGCTGATAGAACATTGCAAGGATGCTTCACCCTGCAACATTGAATAAAAAGCCGTTCAGAGTCGCTATATATGCACGGGCCTGCAACTTCATGACCGGGCCCGACCAAGGCTCGGCGAAACAGCACATTTTTCCGGCTCGGCCCGGTCTGGCCCGCACCTGTGCAGTGCTGTACGCAGTACTACAGGCCTTCGGTTTAATTTTGAGAACCTCGGGTTCCCAAACATGCACTTGCACTGCACTGCCTCCATTGAAATGCGGTCGCCGCGGTGGAATTCGATCCCACGACCTCGGCTGCAGTAGCAGAACGCCCTGATCGCTGGGACGCCGCGGTGGGTCTGAAGTTGTATTTCTGGAAAATGTAAGACGAAGTCTGCGTATCAGGATAATTTTTTCTAATAACCAGGTGCTTTAATATACTCTGCGACTAACAGCTGTAAATTAATGCGATAAGTGTAACTTGGATATACAATAAGAATCAAAAGTTCGGTTCTCCCACAACCTAATAGAACTAAGTAATGAACGGCACAAAAAGTTTTAATGTGGTTTGGCCTAGAACTTAACGTTTCGCACAGGGCGGGACCTCAACGCCTGCCTAAAGAAATAAAAAAAAAATCACGCGTCCTGGTGCACTTGCGATTGAAAGCGAGCATGGCTGAACAGATCACTTGGCGCTCAAGCTCAGCGTATATACATTACCTGCACGATGGAAGAAACGCATTCCCGTCTGGAAGAAACGCACTCTCTGTTAGGTGTGATAGCGCTTTCTAGTTACTAAGAACAGAGAGCACACCGAACACGAAGGAACTGGACAGGCCGCACTGTGTCCTTTTGTGTTCTCAGCTCGTAGTAGCTACAAGGCCCAACCATACCTAACTAGCGGGTTATACCGTAACTGGTCCTGTTCATAGGCTTACTCAATGCTAGCCTCCCTCAACAGCGTCGCGTGAAGGAGCTAGCTGGTGTCGGCCGTCCTTCGCATAGGACGCAGAAAAATGATGCGCTCCCACCGAACAGCCGTGCAAGCCGTCACGAGGGGCGCTGGCTTTGCTCTAAGAGGAATGTGAGCCACCTCAGCATGCCCGGAGCCACCGCTTCTCAATGTGGATCAACAGTAGTTTTACGAGAAACCTTTCGTTTTACGTACGAATACCAGTTCCGCTGCAAACTGCAAGGCTTTCGCTTTGTTGGTTTTCGGGAAGCGGCACTGGATCGCCGTTCCATCCCACGGATAGAACGGCGATCTCCTCTTTTGCATCGAATGAGTTGCCACCTTAGACATAGCGGCTCTTGACCTCTTTCTTGGAAAATATTTACCACTGGCTACGCAGCATCAACTACCGTGACGGTTCCTCTTGGGGTCTCTATGTACCCTCTCCACGCCAGAAACTTCCTGACCAGTCGACGCCTTGCACGTCACCGCAGCTGTGGAATCAAAGAAGCCGTTCTGTGGGTCCTCCGGCATATGGCGAGGCGATGGGTCATATTACGAAGTAGCTCTGCCACGCGTCTTGACTGAATACGAACCACAGGTCCAACGCACCCCCCCCCCCCCCCCCCCCCCACCGGGACGAACAAACAGAGACTCCTAGAAGGCAGCGCAGCTGTTTATACTTTTGGAATGCGCAGTCTTTTTCTTCGTGATGCGCTCTCTGCTGCGTTCTGGCACAAGTTTCTTCATCGCACGTGCCATTGGCCGTGCTCGCATGAACTCACAGTGTCCGCGTTTCTGTCTTCATGTATGATAGTTTTTGGTGTGTCTGACTGGCTCATCGCGTGCATAAAATGCCTATAAACATACTGACTTTTTTTTAAGTTTGACAGATTTTTATTTTTAAAAGTTGAAGCGATGAGGTGTGGTCTGTTGAGTTGTATTGCAAATGAAGGTGTATAATGTGCACCTTATGTTGATCAAACCTTTCAACATTTTTATTTTAGGAGGCGAAGTTACATTGTGAAATTCATGGCCGTCAACATCGAAGGTCGGCTGTGCTTTTAAATTTTGTTAACCGACAATGTGGTTAGAAATATCGATAATCAGAAATATGCATTAGAAAGCTCGCTGAGTTGTCTTCCTCGCATTGCCGATTTATAAAATGGCGTCTCTGCACGAAATATAGGCGCAGTTGGTGTATTTGATGAGCTGGAAGACGGTAACTTGATTTCGGCTACGATTTCAAGCGCAGCGACGCCATTTTGTAATTTGGTAATGCGCAAAAGCCAACTCAACAAGCCTTCAATTGCATACTTTTGACTTGGGGTTCGATATTGAAACTACATTGCCGATTAACAACATTTAAAAACTGGGCTCGCCTTCAATGTTGACGGCAGTCCCTTTCGCAATATAACCTTGGCCCTTATAATAAAAAATGTAAGTTATTAAAATGATAAATCGTCTAATTATTGATCCACATTAGGAACATAGTATCTGTATTGCTGTACAATCCAGCTCAAGAGACGGCACTGACGTATCTCCCACAGTTCCCCCTCCCCTAAACATCCTTGTACCCACACTAACGCCCTTGTTCCTTGCATCCGTCGGGCCAACCTTACCGAGAATGCGGGACAGAATTGGAAAGTAGATAGCGTTAAAAACAAACGCTTGCGGCGAGACGCTGATGGCAGGCGATCGTTCTAAGTAGACATCTCGTAGACGCTACGTGATCGCCCGGTTCTTACAAGCCTTAGCAAAAGTGCACCAAGGTTTCCTAATGACAACCTGCATTGTGTTGTTCTACGTGTAAGCATGAAATGAAAACACTGAACATCACGCATGCAATCCTGCATTGAGGTAATCTAAGCGTTGCACGGATTAGACCACTAATTATTGTTATTTTTGTGGGTCTCAAGATATCATGGCGTTTTGCGCAGAGGATGTGAAGCGGATGAGGCGTGGTGTAGATAGAGCGGATAAAGATCTTTGCAACATAAACATTAATAAAATTTTCTCCACCAAATATAACATGTAGATACGTTGACCAATACCCTTGTGAGAAAAGAAATCGATTCTACAGTACACAGTCCCACCTATATGGTTTCCTACATCCACTTGACCCCCATTTGAAATCAGGCTGCCACATCGGCTTCCTCGTCAATTAGAAGGTCGCCGACTCTGTCTCGGACTGTTGTCTGTGCAGTCCTGGGCAAACCATCAATCCTAACTGCGGCAACTGTTGATTACATCGAAAAGTACAACCTATTTTGGAGGAGTTCCCAAGGTACAGAGACAAAAGCCTCTATCCGGTTTGAAACTGAGTCACTTATCCTAGTGCGCGTATCACTGACAAACATGTTGGGTCCACTGCCATTCAGATTCTTTATTTATACTTGAAATCACAGAAAGATGTATTCAACACTGTCTGGACACGTAGCCATAGGCCAGACATGGGTCCAAAAAATTAAATACAATCATACAGACACTCCATAAAATACACAATTACAACTTCACACAGGGTGGAGGGAGATATATACATAATACAAGCCTATTAAAAAGAATCACAAGGAACAATTGCATACCATCAACAAACACCGTACGTGTTCAAAAAGATCCGATGCACACAGGAGACTCAATAAACTCCTTTTATAGTATGCACGCACCGAAGAAATTTTTTTTTTTTTGCTGTAGGAACAAAATTGTTATCATATTTTACTTCGTGTGGAAGAATATTTAATATTTTAGCACCAAGATAAGCGAGCTGTCGTTCTCCAGATACGATGTGAGTGGGTAGTAGATTAAAGTTTCCTACTGTTACATTTCTGGTGGAACGTGATGACATATGAAATGGGGATATATGGAATGGGTGGTTGTATCTTACGACGGTTTCTATTTTTAGTTGGCGTAGTGAGTCGGAGGGTAGTATCTGTAAGATGTCAAATAACGATTTCCTGAGATTATTCGGCCTACATTGGGTTATGACTCTTAATGACCGTTTCTTTAATTTCCGGATTGGCTCGAGGTAACTGTTGTAGATCCATCCCAATGATCCTAGGCAATATGAGAGGTGGCTTTCGATAAAGGAGAAATATAATATGCACAATATATTTGGGTCAAAGAAGTCATGTGCCTGACGCAGTTCATAGCACTAGAATTCCATTTTTCCCCTTACGCTGATAAATGATTTTGCCAGTGCAAATGCAAGTTCGTCGAGCAACCATGGCCAGTAGAGTCCTGCCATGAGGAAGCCACCCACTCGAACGAGATCAATAATCTCGTTGGTTCGAATAAACTTTTTTCCTCTTCCTCTTCAAAGATTACGCCAAGATTTTTAAAACAAGGTGTATATCCCTGTGGAGGGTTCTCATTGCTAATGTTTATACAGCTAATATCTACTTGTTTACTAAGGGAGTGAAATATAGTATATTTTATTTTCTCAACGTTAACAGACAGCATGTTAGCTGAAAACCAGCGCGAGATGCTTGCTAATCTAAGTTTGTTTTAGGCTCAATTTTCTCGATGTTAATTCCTGTAATAATTATAGTGATGTCATCGTCGTACAACAGCATATCTACAAGGTGGAGTGCACGCAGGAGGTCAAAAAAACATAAAGAAAAAAGCAGAGACACCAAATCAGACCCTTGGGGCAAACCCGTGTGTATCCGCTGTGGTGGCGATACATTATTCATTGCAACTACCAGATAACGTTCATGAAGGTAGCTACAAAACAGCTCGAAAATCCGTTCTTTAAAACCATGGTGTTTTAGCTTGTATAAAAGGAGGAAATGGTCAACGGTATTAAAAGCCTTTTTTAAATCGAGAAAGAGCACAGCCACAAGTTTACTGTCATTTAAAGCTGTTTATTTTTCCGACTAATGACTGCACTGCTGTTCACGTTGAATGGTGCTGCCGAAAGTCTTGTTGGCGTAGACAAATTACACGGTATTCTTATATAAATCTACAAAATCGATTCGCAACTATTTTTTCCAAAAGAATATTAACAGCGCTGAGCAATTATATGGTCGATAACTAGAAGGGTTTGAGCGGTTTCCATGCTTGTATATTTGAACAGCTCGGGCCGTTTTTAGCGACGTTGGCCACTTGGCGGTTTCTAGTGAGTGAGTGTGAACGTGGCAAAAAATAGGAGCGAGAATGTCGATGTTGTCTTTTAACATACGTACCTTTATTTCATCCAATCCTGCGGCTTTATTGCTAGCCATAGTTGACAATGCAGAATGTATTTCTTTACATTCAATGTCATCAAGAAAAAAGGCATTTGGTAGTAGGCTCCGTAAGAAAGAATTTATATCTATATCATTTATAGAGGTAGTTGAAGAAGTCCCTACGGTAGTAAAATATCAATTAAAACGGTCGACAACGTCCTGATCAATGGCGGCCGGAAGCGCCTGTTGTTAGGGTGGTTTACCCATAGTATTATTCACAATTCCCCACAGTTTTTAGTTGCCGACGCTACGTTCGATTAGGCGCGTATAAAATTCTTCTTTCTGTGCACGCATTAACTGCCACCGATTTATTACGCTTTTTTTTTGTCCTGACCCAAGTAATAGCTGTTATCCTTATGCTGCTTCCATTGCATCATCCATCATCATCATCAGCCTGACTACGCCCACTGCAGGGCAAAGGTCTCTCCCATGTGTCTCAAAATAACCTGTCATTTGGTGGCTGCGGCCATCATTTTTAATCTCATCCGCCCACCTAACTTTCTGCCACCTCCTCTTACGCTTGCCTTCTCCTGGAATCCACTCCGTTACCTTCAAGGACCAGCGGTTATATTGGCTTCGCTTTACATGCCCTGCCCAAGCCCATTTCTTCCTCTTGATTTAGACTAGGACGTCAGTAACCCGCATTGGTTCTCTCCCCCACTATGTCTGCTTCTGGTCTCTTTACGTTACACCCATCATTTTCCTTTCCACAGCTCGCTGCGTTGTCCTTAACTTAAGCTGAACTCTTTTCGTTAGCCTCCACGTTTCTGCTCCATAGGTGAGTACCGTAAGATACAGCTGTTGCATACTTTTCTCTTGAGAGATATTGATATCCAAAATCCTTTTGTTGTAGCACTGCTGGAATTTGTTTTGTGATCCAGGGCCAAACGGGCGCCTTATGTAAGCGACCATATATCCTAGAACTGCTGCTAATTGTTGCGCATGTAAGTGTGTCAATCACTTTGGAAAATTCAGTTTTAACGTCATCGTGATATATGGTACTAGTGTCAACAGACACTAGTACCATTAACCATAGACTCTAGTTCGACCTGAGTAAACTGTAGTCGGTTCTCGAAATTACTTTGGTCGGTTTTAATTTTGGTTTAATGACATTTTCGACCGTGACATAGATAGGGACGATGGCCTTCCCATCAACGCGAAGCCTTGAATTTTTTTTTTTTTGCTATTTTACGCATACGTATCAGAGACGAATTGCAAACCCCAGCTTGTACCAAACAAACTATTCCACAGTTGCATTTTATGACTACCTGCTTTGTTTTCACATATTTCTTTCTTCGCTTCTTACCAATTGTCTTCCTAGGGCCATTTTCTCTGAACATCTTCTCCAACATAGAATAATAACATGGCGCCGATTTTTACGCGCTAGCAAAAACCTTTGGTCTTCATTAAACAGCTTTCTATCTTTCTCCTTTGGCAATGCCATGTCTTTACAGGCTCCGCGGAAATGCTTCCCTTTACTTTTATGGTTCCTGATAGCTAGTAATACACCGCTGCTGACCACCACCCTGAAGATCAACCAAGCATTCCTTCGGTCTGTTCCAGAGGCAACCGACCGCAATATTTTTTTATTTGTTTTTCGTTGCGCTCGCCACACACGATTAGTGCGCTGGAGAAGTTCTTGTATTTTAGAAGAAACATTGTGTAGCTACCTCACCCAAATTTCGCTATGTATCCGGCCGCAGCTGAACCAAGCAGTGAGCCGCGCGCCGCGCATGCGCACATGCGGACGGTCCCATCGCCGGCGTTTGCTCGCGGAAGGGGGAAGCCCGCTGCCGTGTCGAACTTCAATCGCTCGTGGTGGAGATGAGATGGGGCCTCACAAGTGACCGCTGCCGACAGAAGAACTCCCTGAAATAAAACGTCGAAGCGCAGCCGCTGATGAGCAGCAAAGCAGGACTATGCGAAGCAACAGCGCCTACACCATATATGGGAAATCATTCGTCGCCAATGCGCAGCAAAGACCGAGTAGCAACGGCGCCTAGAACAGAAGCGAGAAGCCGGCAGCCAAAGGCGTGCCCTCGAAGATCATGAGGCGAGGCTTGAAAAGATGCGTGAAGTTAGGCGTCTTCGTGTGCCATAAGTTCCCAGAACAACCTTCTATATACTGTCGGGACCGGTGCCTCTTTGCGAAGCACTTCATGCAAGAGGAGTTTGGAGTTGCCTGCAGCGTACGCGATAGATTGCGCTTTCCGTGGGACCCCACGCATGCACAATAACGATACCGCGCGATACTCTCATTGCATCGTTGTGATGATAGTGGGTTGCGTCGTTAGTACCACCAAGAATGCTTTCGCACTTCACAGAAAACCAACGGAGTGTTTTCTGCAACTTCTTTATATCCAATTTTGTCGCACCAAACGTGCAACAATAAAAGGCGCGCGGACTCATTGTTGCTTCTACAACTGAGACAAGAGGCATCCTCGGCATCCAGCGAAAGCGGTGCGCCGCTCTAGACCCTCGTCCAGACATCAGCACCGCATAAGGCGCGTACAGGAGAAAAATTGAAAGCGAAGGTGGTCATCTGCGCCTCCGAAAACTTATCGCTGCATTCCCGGAAGCTTTTTCTAACAAAGGACTCATGCCTGCCGTTTGTGTACTGTGCTGGTGTAACGAGCGCGGAGATTTTGCGCTAAGTGCAAGGTGCATTCTCTGCACATCATTACGAGGTCGGCCAGAAAGGAGATTCGAAGCTGAATTCATAGAGAAAGAGCCAGGAACGTTCCAAAAACAAATACACTGTCTGCAAACAACAACAGCAGGCACGGAAGTGCCAGCAAGAGCACTAAGGTACCGACAAGTGCGCGACGTTCAGGTCTTGCTTGTAATATCCGTCCATCCAGGTGCATGCGCTTGCACAAGTGATCAGCGAGCGAAAAAAACAAACTTTTCAAGAATATTTTTCTGACGACACTTTCGAAAGTAGGAAGGTAGGGCTGTATCCATAAAGACTCTTTCTGGGTACGCTGGTAAATTTTTGTGAAAGGGGTTCAAGCATTAAACATTATTTTCGCTGCGTTTCTATTGATTACATTTGGTTAACCCATTGAAACTATTTAGCGTCATGAGCCGCGCACTGCGTCATATGCTAACAAATATACCTATAAGCTCTCGCCTACACATCCAGTGTACTGTAAGAACTCACTCGACAACATACGCCTCATTCATCTCGAGTTCATGTCACCCCTTCCTTATTGCTAACTCGAAGATTTCAAACCAAGGCTACTACCGCGAGAGCACTCACATCAAGCAGAATTTCATAAATTAAACAGAGCGTCGGTCTCATGTCATTAGAAACCAGAAAGAAAATAAATTCGCGCCTTTATGTTTTCTCCAAGATACAGTCGCGAAACGAGCTTTGTAATTTCCGCGCGGAGCAAGGGTTTGCCGTTTTTGTGGCGAACGGCGGAGGCCCTCCGTTTCCTGGAGAAAGTTGGGGCGCGGGGTTCACTGACCATAAATGCGCGGAGGTTTTTTTCTGTATGTGTTTGTGCCCGCTACGGATGTGCTGCAATGTCCCACTGACGATGGGGCTCATTTAGAGAGGCAAAGGCCACTGGGTCGCCAGTGTGTCTGGCGTCCTGTCCCGCCGCCGGCACCGCGCTGCTACAACAAAGGGCTTGCGGGGGCCTGATGCGTTGCTTTCGTACCCAACAATTCTTGCCAAGAGCATTTTTTAGCGGGAGACCACTGATGAACGCAATTTTTTCATGTGATGTAAGATTTCACCATAACATTCAATATATCCGCAGGTCACCCGACGGCACCCTTGCATTTTTTTTTTATTAACGTTTTTGCTGTCGTCAAAAGCGTTCCCCATTGATTTTCTATGGCAGTCTTAACTTTTCGATGCGATCGATGGGAACACTTTAAAAAGAAGGTTTTGCTGCATATCAGAAGAGTGGACCATTACCTTCAAAATTTCGATAACGGTGTCTTAAAACTTTTCAATTTTCAAAATTTTTGCCTGAGAATGTTGGACATACTCACCTTGGAGTAACGCGCCTTTGTTAAATGGCATGAGTTGTCTAAACTGAAGAATCTGGTAAAATTTCAGCAGCCCATGTTTCGCGGGTCGAGAACGGGTGACTCTGGTTTGTCCGTCCAGTTTAAAGCTAAGATACGCGATTGACCTCGAGAAGCCTCTTTTTGATTGGCGAAGAAAAGCGTCGCGGGAGTGCTGCCGAGCGTTTTTAAGTAGGGGACTTCAAGTAGGCAAGTGGACGAAAACTTCCCGCTGCTGCCAGTGATCTCTGCTCCGGAGATGATGCGTGCCTCTTAGTGTGACTACCTGTTTTGTTGTTTTACCTTATACCTTATGACCTAGTGCAAGCGATGTTTCGTGCCGCCCTGCGGTAATAAAGCAAGGTAACTAATGCTATTCAACGGCGCCTGCAGATTGCCTTCTTCGATCCGGCGGAACCGGATTCGAATGGTATCAGTCCCCCCTTACCCCGTAAAGCCCACTGGGCCAGTCAAATCAAATTAAAATTTAAAGAAAGTATGCGAGAATTTAGGATAGTGCCGCACATTTCTTCTTTGAACATTACGCGACTACAAACGACAGTACTGAATGGCACTGTAGTCGAGTTGCCCTAGACGCGGGAGACTTCAATCAAAAAATACTTCCGTCTTGTATGCGGCAGGGGCGAGGTTCTGTCTCCAGTGCCACCGGGTATCCGCTGGTCATACAAAAGGTACAAGCTTCCCCTGGCCTGGTGTTCGGCTGTTCTGGGTGTAATGCTCACAAAATAGGCCTTTGATCTCAAGTTCAGCAGAGCGAAACGCCTTCTGCCAAGGTGCTCGTTGGCCAAGCCGCCCTCACGCCATTAGAATTCATCATCATCATCATCATCATCATCAAGAAATGCTAGATGCAGAAGTGATGACATTTGTGATGGTTTTTCATTTGTTCCTTTCCCAATCGCATGCACTATTCAATCTATAACAAACTGGTATGTAAATATACTGCATTCAACAAAGAAAATGCAATGTCTCTTGAGAGTGCCCAAAGAATCCAATTCATTATGGTCTCGTTTTAAAGAATGTGGAGTTTTTTCAGTGGTTGTAACAAATATAAGAAGTACATATTCACGCTTGCATTAGCGCTTTCTTTGATATAATACGCAGCACTGTTCAGCACTCTTTCTGCCGCACCCTACACGCCGCCGAACGATGCACCAAATATTTTACCAGAAAAGCAATGTCACATGGCACCCTTTATGACACATCATCATCATTATCAGCCTGACTACGTCCACTGCAGGGCAAGGGCCTCTCCCATGTATCTCCAATTAACGCTGTCCTCCCTGTATGGCTAGTGCCTACTAAAAATTTGATCGTGTGCTTAATTACTCA
This sequence comes from Amblyomma mixtum, assembly GCF_055824585.1. NCBI lineage: Eukaryota > Metazoa > Arthropoda > Arachnida > Ixodida > Ixodidae > Amblyomma > Amblyomma mixtum. Next base: position 188,201,731 of record NC_143014.1, on the reverse strand, counting down.
GCATTTCTACGGCCTCTTCTCATGTATCACTGGCTCGTTACAAATGCAGGCACCGTGGTACGCAACATTTCTGCAGAACTTTGAGCGTGATCATTACAAAGCAATGCTCATAAAGGCCATTCACCAGTCAATAAAATTTTCACAAGGTTTAGCCGTCATTCCAAGTTATGGGTTCAATGCAGGAATGCACTTATCCCCTACTTATCCAGCTCTCTTTGTCCGCAGATTTTTGTTTTTGTCCCTCCGTCCGTACATGGCACGAGAAAATGGCAACTTAGACCGTCGGCGCCAATGCCAACAAACTGCACTGCTGCTACTTTCACCTAGCCTGCAGGTCGTAGAAGCCTTTGCAAACAGCCCGTCCCTACATGTCCAACTTTCTCGGAAAAAATTTCGAAAATTGAGCAATTGTAAGACACTGTTAAGGAAATATTGAAGGTAATGGTCCATTCTTCTGATATGTAGCAAAATCTTTCTTTTAAAATGATCGCATCGATCAGTTTTAAATGATCGCATCGATCTCATCGAGCAGTTATGACTGCCATAGAAAACCAAGGGCGAAAACTTTTGACGATAGCAAAAACGTTAATGGAAAAAAAAAAAAAACATAAGGCTGCCATCGGATGGCCTGCGGATGTATTGATTGTTACAGTGAAATCTTACATTATGTGAATAAGTTGCGTTCATAAACAGCTTCCCGCTCCTCAAAAATGCTTTTGTCCAGAATTGTTGGGCATGTGTAATAGGCTGCAATTCGTGTGATATGAGCAACACAAGCGTTGCTAGAAACCAGCGTTCACGTCGTACGCTGCGCAGTACAAGGTGGAAAGCAAGTATTTACATAAAAGACACCGTACGGGTGGTACATTTTATACGCTTTTGTATGCACAGCATCCTCAAGCGAGAACCGAATAGAGACTCGTTTAGTACATTGCAGCTTTTTCGCACTGAGAGCTGCATCTGCGACACGTCCCCTGAAAAGCCGCGGGTGCCACCAAATTGCACGCAGGCCGAAGGTGGCACACTGCCCCGCGCAATGGGCCACCTTCGTTGTCTTCGCGTAGGACGCGGGGTCGATGCCTTCAAACGCTTACAAACGCCTCTGGGGTGCTCTGTGCGCACCTGTGTAGGTGTTAAAGTCGTCGGGTGGGGCGCGCGTTCTCTAGAAGGCGCCAAAAACTTCGAAACACTTTCAGCGTTGTTCGAGGCAGCGTCAAGTGAAAGGCGCAGCATACGCGGATTTCTGGGCCGGACGCGCGGCGGGGTTCTCGTCCGACTTGGGTGGCCATAATGTACAGCCGCACTGCAGCGTCGAATTCTCGAGTCATTTCCTTGCCACGGCTGAATTTCGGTGTTTCCTGCATCACTCACCCCACTTGTGCAGGGCTTCCCTCGCCCCACTACCCCTAATCGTGTCTCATTATGACATTATTATCACATTATTATGGTGAGGCGACAACAAGGGGGCCACAAACTGCTGGTCTACAGAACAACGCCGCAATGTCGTAATGGCAGAAAAGCAGCGCTTGGAAGCGAGAAATGCAGCCAACAATACAAACGCAGCAAAGCGCCTCAGGAACACCTGCACAAGCAGATGGCGAGAAAGGAAGCGGGATGCAGTGGCGTCTCCAGCATAGAGTCAGCCAGACCTCAAAGACGCCTTGGGCATTCGGCGACGAAGGATGTTTTGTCGGTGGACGGGGTTTTAGTAGAGGTTGGCGTTGATCACTTCGTCGCCGTCCTGGTCGACGGGGCTAATGACAGGCGCAACAAAACGGGTACATAAAGGCTTGTGCACTGACGTCGCTCGTTGTCTAAGCATGGCAACAAAACAAGGCGCAGCAAACGCTTGCATTCCTGCAGTGGGGTAGTCTCGGTGATCACTGGCTAGACCGCAATTTCTTTTTTAATTTTGAGTGCACAAAGTTAGAAACTATAAAAACAGAAAATCTGGGCGCCTGCTACAGCCCGCTGCGGTATCTCTGCTGCTGAGCACGAGTTCGCAGCTTCCAGTCACGGCTGTGGCGGGCGCATTTTAATGGACACAAGGGCAATGACGGCCCGTCTATGGAGATTTCAGAGGACATTTTTTGTTGGATTCGGGCGAAGTTTCACGCACCATTTCCAGATTAACCCCTGATCCTATCAAGGAAGGATCCCAGCTGCGTCGCTTCGCAGGCGCTGTTCCCGTGCCGCCAGAGACAACTACATGACGAGATGCAGCTGGCTACCTCAATTCCGTACTGCTTCATTAGACTGATTCTTGAAGATAGCGCTGCTGCCTTATCGCAACGGTACTCCTGTGATTTGTCTAAAATTGCAAAAAGGATTGCGGCGCTCTCAAGAACTTCACTAACGAGTACGTGCGCTAGAGCAAACCTAAGCAGTTTTGAGGTAATAATCTCGACGCAAGAAGACTCAGGAACGCTTGACGGAAACTTTTCGCTGGAGCAGTCGGGAAGAGCTCCGTTTGACCGCATGAACGACGGGGCGCCTGGACAGGCGATTGTCTTCTCCACTTGCAAATGACGTTTACCAAACACAGTGAAAAGCTTCAGCGCAAAAATTACATATACGCTGGCCCGATATGGGAGGCATAATTCCGTACACAAAAACATCGGCAGGAATTTTCCATGCGACGAATGCCTCCGTGGGTGACGCAAACAAATAAATTAAGGGAACGGTGCGGCTGCTTCCTTTTTTGGATGCCAAAGCAATTTCTTCTTTATTAGCACTCCGTGGCCAGATTGTCTGCGAAGACGCACAGAATGCGATCATAGGTAGCTAGGAAAGGCCTATTCACCGATGCCCGAGCAAGGCTTGCGAAGCACAAAAAAAAAAAAGGACGACACTGAGCTGGGCATTACTCTCGAGAAAAATGGGAAAAGAAAGGACGGCAACGCGCGCAAGAGGGTCGTCAAAGAGTATAAGAGAATGGGAAGGAGAGGCGGGCAAATGTAAAAGGTGTTTAGGGTAAGCCGTGGGAGTCTGTGCGGTATTTGCATACAAACGATGCTGGCACGGGCACCATCAGGCTGCGAATGTCGCTCCGAAGTAAGCGAGGAGGATTGGCGCGAGCAGAGAAGCTTCGCAGGAGAGAAAGGAGGGCCACAGAACGCGCTTCCTCGCGCCCTCCATCAAGATATTGGATGCTGCACAGAGACTCGGCGCGGCACCCCCTGCGAGGGAGGCTGCCTGCTCGGCGTCTCTCCTCGACGGCCCTGAAACGTGGCTTTGATGAGGGCGAGGCAATTTCCTAATGCGGACGGCCCGCGCCGAGCGCCAGGTCAGCGGCAACCGCGAGATGGGCACAGCCGGGCGACGGTGACGCCAAGAAGCGAAACAGCGCAGGGCGCTGGCACGCGGTGAGCGACACGATAGGCCCCCCACAAACAGAGGTGCGATAACAGGTCGGTGCGTTATCGCCAACTCCTGTCAAGGTCTTCACTATTCTTGCCCGTTCTGCCGGAAGGCCGCTGAAAAAGGTCACTGCCGTCGTGCTACCATGGGGGCGTTTGAGAGGCAGCCTGTCTTGAGCAGCTGGAAACCTCTATGCAACATCCACGGTGCGAAACCAACGGTGCCGTATCGAGGGGTTAGTACGCACCGTGCGTTCCTGCTATCGCTTCACTCGGTACTCACGTCGCCCCTGTCAACAGTGACACCGAATTGATTACTCAATCAGTCAGTAAATCAATGAGTACTTATTTAGCGTGTCCAGAAATGATTACGGGGTGTTAGTATGAGACAGAGCCGAGTCAGAAGATAAGAAAAAACTACGGAAATATAAACAAAGCAAGAAGTGAGTAAGAGGTAGGCAAGGTTGAAGGAACGAGAAAAACGATGAATACTAAAAGAAAGAACAGTCTAGCGACATAAAAAAAAAAGCACCTTACTCAAAGGTCATAAAACCGTCGCATGAGGTGCAGCTGTAAAAAAAAAAAAAGGTGAAAAGAAGCATGAAATGCTCAACATAAAAAATGTAGTTCGTGAAGGAAGAACCACAGTACGAAAAGAAAAAGAAAGTAATTCGTTTGGAGCAAGGGGGTATGGGCTAATACAGCTCTTTGACAAACGGAGACAAAGAATTTTGAAATGTGCTTATGTTAGAAGAGTGACCTCTGTGCTTTCTGGAATGAAGCTGTTAAATGAGAGGGCCGATGTGCTCCTCAATACTTTAGCAGAAATCCTAAAATTAATAAAGAAAGGCTGCAGCTGCAGTTAGCAGTGCCGCGAAAAAAAAAAAAAACACCCGAACACGACGAGGTCGGCTGCATCGCCGCCAACTCACAGATATAAATACGAAAAAGTCTCGCGACATTCCATTGTGGGTAGTGTGTTGAAGTGGTATTTGACTACAGGCAGAAACTCCTTATGTACACTTTCTTTGCGAATGCTGTCAGAAGCACAGGTTCCATTTCGCACTAGAGAGACAGAAGGCAACTGCAAGAAACAAAAAGTCAATTATAGCTAAAGGAAAAGATCGGGTCGTACAAATTATAAATAAATTCTGCACACAACATAAAAGGCACTCATAGTGAAAGAAGTGATGTGCAGTCAAAAAACAAGGAAATATCCTCGGTTTCATTCACTTTGGAAAGAAGAGCTCTATTTACTTTCTAGGGGAGGGATAAACGCCCCTTTTTGTCTAAATGACATACTTTTCGTTTTCGCGGTTTTTTCCTCCACGAGTGCCACCAAAGAGGCAAATCCGTCAGCTTGAATGTTTTTAAGTAAAGAGCATCTAAAATTTTCTTACATATTTTGATGCCCTCGACGGAGTAAAAAAAAGAAAACTACATGACTGTTGACTGCACGTCGCTACTGAGAGCAGAGAGAAGAACAAGATTCGTAACACAGCGTCGAAGTATCAACAGTAGTAGCAGTATAAGGAAGAGAAGATTATAAAGAGATACTATAGGAACTGTGTTTGTGCACATAAATGCGCAGTAATAAGACAAGAGATGGTTCAATCACACAGTGCAAAAGCTAATACTATTAATGATTAACTCATCCAATTGGGGGTTTGATGGACTTCACCCAAAAATGTAAGCATTTCAGAAATTCAGGCTCAATTTAAGCGAAAAGAAGCAAGAAAAACTTAAATTGTCACAAGAAAACATGCTTCTCAGCCACTGTGGGCTGCGTTACTGGTCGATTTAAGATGTGAACGTGTTAAGCTCTCAATGAATTGTTTGAATTTGAACTCACAACGGTCGTTGGCTTCCGTAAAGGAGTTGAACTGTTGGGTAGAAGGCGAGTAGAGTGGCGTGGAATAATATCTTCAGAAGATTTTTTGAATGAAATACGTAAGACATTGCCGCTCTTCAATTCGCAGGTGCAAGAATATATAACAACCAACACAACAAAAACAACAGTACCGCCGCTAACAACAATAATAATAATCAATCAATCAATGAAACAATGAATCAGTCAGTTAGTGTTTATTCATGGCGCCCAGGAACAGCGAGAAACTTTTTGCTTGCGCACTTTGGGAGGATAAAAAAATTCAGGTGCGAGAAATAGAGTGCAGAACAATACATACCGATACATTACAATAGAATAATGAACAGAAGAAATACATGGTGGCCGTTACATAAGACAAACGAGAAGATGTCGAAAAAAGACAAACCAGATGAGCAAAAAAATTTGGCATAGTATATGCAAGGGCAGACAAAAACAGTCAAAGCAGTAGTGAACAAAAAATTACAAAGAAAAATGCTGCAAGAAAACCAGGTGATCAGAAGCAACATCGTCGAATCATACCAGTTAGTACAGAGGTTGTGCAACAATTGTAGGCCGTCAAGTCAGAAGCGTTCCGGACTGAAGTGTTCTGAGCTTCAGTCTAAAAAGAATACGGCGAGTGCTGAAATAGGTCGATGTCATGTAAGTATACATTGTATGTGTGTTGCGTATTATATGGATGAACACTAATAATATTAATCGTTATTTACTGGCAGTGGGAGAAATACAGCACAAAAAACAAACCTCAAAACAAACCCTCTGGCCTGTAGTCTTTTGACGGGGAGTGTACAGGTATGTTACAATACAAAAAAAAACATCAACACGAGAACTGCGAGATGAAGTTTACGCAAAAAAAAATTGTTCGGGTCAAATCGCAGATCACAATACTGTGGTAAAAATTAAGACAAAAAGATAGCAAAAATATAAAAAAGTAGGACAGAGCAGAGGAAATAATGATGGTAATAGTAAGTTAACCAATTAATCAATATTTACTTAGAGTACGAAGGAACAGCTTGACCAATATCGCCTTCAGAGGAAAGCGTAAACAGACGAAAAGGTTCCTTGGAACAGGGGCAATGATGCCATTATCAGTAAACCAGCCCATACCATTTTGTGCGTCACTTTTCAACATACCAATTACCGTTCTATGGCAAAAGTGCCTTGCCAGTAACACAGTGTCTTCTGCATACTGAAACAAGGATGAGTAAAAAATGTCGAAAAGGAGTCATTGAAGAAAAAGTAAAAAAACGTTCACGATAGAAATAGAGCGTATTCATAATTTAGCTCTAGGTTTCATATTCTCATCTTACTCACGCCAGTCTAGCGTTACTCACCTACGAAATAGGGCCAGCCTTCAAATTCCGGCACAGCGCAGATCAATTTCCAGGCTGAAATTCACATATCAGCTTTATCGTGGCAATTTCCAAATATTCCGATCAGTTTTTCTTCCCGACCCATTCAGACATTCTGCGCGTACTCACTACAATAAAGAAGTACTGCAGCCCAAGAGTCATATTAATTCGTGTAAAAATTCTTTGTTTCCTTATGCGATCGCCCTTTGGAATACTTTGCCTGCTGTGGCAGTAAACTGCTCTACTGTCGACACGTTTGCAGAGTGTATTCAAGACATACATATTTGAAGCGACTTGTTAAGTGCCTTTCATGTTGATCCGTTGTCTTTATTTTGATCTTAGCAAGGTTTCGCACACACCTGTATATTCCTGCGCTGCTGTTTCTCAAGTGACCTTGATGTTTGTCTAGTTTTTGTTCATATCATTGTAACCACTCCTGCTTGGGCCCGAAAAGGGCCTGCAGCATTTGTAAATAAAAAAACTAAGCAACAAAAGCATTCAGCTGCAAGCTGCAGCTAAATGCATCCTTGCTGCCTGTGGCTTCTGCTTGAAGTCGATTATTTCGATAGTTTTTATGCATTGGGCTTAACTACCGGCTATGATATACCAGGTGACTTCTTTTTTAACCCTTAGAGATTTCTATTGCAAAAGCAGTGAGAGATACGTCGTTGCCCTCTGTGCAAGTGGATTGTATAGCAAGGCGGACATTACGCACGTGATTCAGCTCAACTGGGTGACGATAATTAACTAAAATTAACTAATCAACGCCCTAATTTTAAGTTTTAAGCGCAAGATTCTATTCCGGAATTGAAGGCGGTCTACGTAGTAGGCGAGGCCAGATTTCAAATTCTGTGAGTGGGCACTTTGGTCCGAAATATCGAGCGCTAAAAAAGCACTTTTAAAACTTCGTTGAGTTAGCTTTGCTTCATTGCAGATTTATAAATTGGCTCGCTGCGCTTGATATCGTGGCAGAAGTCACGTTAACTTCTACATCATAAAATGCATAAACTGCATCCCTTTTCCTGCATAATATTTACGAACTTCACAATTTTATCAAAATAAAGCTTTAACAATTCGACAAATGGAGGTAGCAGAACACTGTGGTTTTCACCGAAATGCACAGGAAAACGTGGAGATGTTTATTATTAAAACAATATTTATTGCGAAAATAGTTATATTTGCCCAAAAAGAGTGGTAGTTGTGGGTCTGCACAGTTATGCACAATGTCGCTGCAGCGACACCTGTCGGTCAGAAATATGGCGAGAAACTTTTTCATTACTACAAAATCCAAAGTCTTTCTGTGCGTTTCTGCGAAAATGAACCCTATCACGCTACTGCCTGCACTTTCAGATAACTGAATTTTTACTTTTTCTGTGACTTTTCAATCACCCTGCAGTTCTGAGTGGTTCGCGCACGCGACAATGATTGGTGGAGTCAGTTGCTCAGGCTGCAGCGTGTTCTTCACACGTCGCCTACGCACGGCGCTGCCTCTGAACATCGTCCTCAGCATTGCCTATTACTGGCAAGAAAAAATTTTCTTGAACTTGAGCGAGTATAAGAATCATGGAAATGAGCCTGTAGTTTTCGTTCGTATTTTTCCTCCTCTCTTGTAGAGGGGCGAAACCATTTCCTCTTTTAGGCCACATGAAAATCCCTCACTATCATCGCAACTGTCAGACATAAAAAGAATAATGTTAGACAGACTGTCAAGACTTCTCCAGAATGTGAGCGAAGGTACTCCATCATGAAGTTTTAGGAAGAAAAAACGGTGGCTTTAATGTGTGAGCGCTTTCAGGTGGTGAGGCCAATTTTTTGGGACGCCCTTAAAAAATGACTGTTGAAGGCACCCGCCAGCGCTGTCCCAGCCCCAGGAAAGAATTTAAAACAAAAAGTTTATGCGTTATAGCACACGCCAACTCAGGTGATTTATTAAAGACCATGTTTTGCTTACATTTTTAGAATATTTTTGAAATTTCTACTAGAAGAAGTGTTTACAATCGGCGGAGGAAAAGACAGTGCTTCATTTTTCGGGCTCCTTTTCTACAGTGTGTAAAATCAAATCAAACCAAATTCATCTTCAACATTGCGTGCAATGTTGATGTCTTCAGTAAAACACTCGCCAGGGCATGTTGGTTCATAGCTGGCAAGAATTAACGCGCAACAAGACAGCACAAAGTAGGAGAAAAAACGACAGGACAGGCGCTAACGTGACATGTCTTCCCTGGCAAAAAGCTGTCAGTACTGTTTGAATAGGCAAGGCAACCATTTACCTTATAATGTAACCCAATTAAAAACATCCATGTTGAGGCGGTTATAGCGCGATTAATGACAAAATTACAACCTGTGTGCTAAGTAATTCAAAATTATTTAGACTGTGAAGAGAACCTATCACAGATAATGTCATTCGAAGTTTGCTGCTTAAACGGGCGCTGAAGTGGATTTAAAAAAAAAAATTGGGTAAAAGCTACTATTTTATTTATTTTTATTATTTACAGACACTGCAGTCATACAGACCAAGCAAGGGGGCAACATTCAAAGAGCAAAATAGAATCAAATGCTACCAAATGTAGCATTTCGAGGCAATAAACAATGGAAAGAAACAGGGTGTGTTGATAACACTAACGTGACAAATAGGGTAAAACACTATTTTCAAAAGCGGTGGCATAATGAGCCGAGGAGATTGCTGGCAGTAAACTCCATGCTGTGATTGTAAGCGGAAAAAATGAGTTTCTGAACGTATTGGTGCATGCAGAGCGTGGGGCAAGGTTATGGTTGTGGCTGTTGCATGTTTCTCGTGGGGATCGGGAAGATAGATAAGGAGCAGGATTAATAATAAATTGGCTGAAGTGTAGTGAGTACCGAAATTTAAGTCTTGCAAGTGCTCTCCTTCTTTCTAAAGTGGTTATGTAGTTCGTAGACATCAAAAAGGATGGGGAGATAGAGCTATGATAAGCGTGAGCGATAAAACGGACAGCTTTTCTCGGGACCCTTTCAAGTTTCTTTATATTTTTTTTTAGGAACAGATCCCATTCGACAGAAGTATACTCAAGTGTCGGACGAATTAGGTTTTTCACCCTATAACATGAATATCATGCACAAAGAAATCAAAACTAAGTGAAAACACACTTATTCTACAAAAATGGGCCCCCGTCGCCCCGCCCACAGAGGCTGTGTATGCCACTGGTGACTGAACACGAAAGACGTGACGTCAGAAATGAGGCCTGCTTTAGCACTACCGCGACTAGCAAGCGACACGCGCTCTGGTCCGTTGCAGCCGTAGCCACCATTACAGCTAACTGTAGGGTTACAGACTGCTTCTGATCGCCTGAGACGCTCGGAATGTTCCTTTGTGCTTGTGAGCATCATATATTGCCTCTACTAACTCGGCCAGCGACAATAACATGATGGCGAAAAGAAATGCGATATCAATCACTGCCGCTCGACTGGAAGCTAGTTAGCGCGTGCACTTGCTTCTGATAGCTGTTTTGCGAGATTAGATGCTGTAAAAATTAAAAAAAAAAAAAACTCGCACGAGAGAGCGGTATTCGCCGGCCTCGCAGCGGGTATGAAAATGAGTAACGACAGAATGCGTTCCAGCTAACGGATAGACTCAGGAAGGAAGTGGCGGCGGTCTCGTTCTGGTAATCTTTTCAATTATTTTTGTTCTCCTTTTCGATTTTATATGAAGAAAAATCAATGTTAAAGACTATCTTATGAAGAATATACGAACCGCCACCATGGCTCACGGGCTACGGCATTCAGCTGCTTAGCTTGAATTCATCAGCTCGATCAACGCACGCCGCGGCCGCAATTCAGCGGAATCGGAATGAAAAAACTTCCGCGAACCGGGTATTCGTGCAATCTTCGCAAAAGCTGCTCTTAGTGGCGATGAAAAGCTCATATTTTTTTTAGCACAGACTCATGGTATTGGGCTGAGCGTCGCTCATGCTGACGACAAGCACAGTGAAAACACTATCGGAAAGCTCTAACGATATCAACGTCGCGAGGGATACCATAGCTGTGCACTGCTATTTGCAGGGGCTTCGAATTGACTCTCTTCATAGTAGCTGCGACCGACTGCGCTTCTATTTTCTCTCACAGGTAGCAGTGAAAAACGCAACCATCGTTGCCGCTCGTGTTCGTACAGCGGAAGTCTGCGCCGAGCGCCGTTATGATTAGCCCGCTGCTTGAACCGAAGTTTGAATGCCCTTACTTTCATTCCCCCAACGTGAACAAAACCAAAAAAAAAATGAAACGGAGCCCGTCGCAGCCGATCTTGCGCTCGGTTGAACGACAGACACACGGAAGCGAGCGCGGCTGTCGGAGTTGCGGGAGTGAGGCATCCCAGTGCCGATGTTATTAAGCCTGTTTCCACACTCGGCTTTCCTACAGTGGCGCGCTCGGCACGATTTAAAAGGCGATTACGTCACACCTACAAATGAAATCAACAAAAAAATCTATATATATTATGGTGGATTGTAGCGTGCCTGGGTATGGACGCTCACGGCTTTATAAATTTGTCGAAGTCTTCATTCGCCTTTTAAGGCTGGACAGTCAACAGAATCAATTAAATGATCGAGTTTTAATTGAATAAAGATAGGAATAGGGTATTTATACTGCTCTGCGTCAATTCTACTTGACAGAGTTATTGGGCCGGATGACAGCGGTTCTAGGAGACGACATGCCATGAATTAGTGGTCGATGGACTGTCGTACCGTAGTGCGCGACTATAATGTACTACAGCTACAAATTACCACCGCTGTTTAGCCTACAATCGGCACTAAGCTATCTTTTCATCAATTAGTTCTTTTTTTTTCTCTAAACTTCAAGTGCACATTCTAAACTCTGAGAGGACAAAGTAGTCTGCTGGTAAGCACAGACAAAAGCGTTAGTACAGAGCATACGATATTGCTGTTTAACACCAGAAATAACAGAGATGATCAACCGAACGCCCGCCGTGGTGGCTCAGTGGTTATGGCGCTCGGCTGCTGACCCGAAAGACGCGCGTTCAATCCCGGCCGCGGCGGTCGAATTTCGATGGAGGCGAAATTCTAGAGGCCCGTGTACTGTGCGATGTCGTTAAAGAACCCCAGGTGGTCGAAATTTCCGGAGCCCCTCACTACGGCGTCCCTCATAGCCTGAGTCGCTTTTGGACGTTAAACCTCGATAAACCAAACCTGATCAAACGAACTTCAGCGCTGTGAAGTTTATTTTTTTCTACACAAGAAAGAGGAAGGTGCTGCGAGAAGGCGGCCGACACAATGATAATGGTAATAGAAAAAAAAGCCTCTACAAACTTTGACCATGACGTAATCAGCATCCACAAAATCCTCATCAACACAGACAAATTAATAGCTGATATCAACAAAAAACACCACCACCGCCACGGTCTGTGTCTTGTGACAACAAGGGCAGAATAGAAGTGCACATTGTACACATCAGTGTAGACCTAGAAAAGTTTCATTTCATTGGCTATAACAATGTTCACAAAACCAACTGCAATTCAAGTGATAACTCACTTTCCTCCATAATTAGGTAAGTTTAAAATATTAGCGCTTAGAACCCTGAAACCTTCACTCGATTTGAATCGAAATTCTTTCATAAAACCTTTGAAATATGTTACTTAGCAGAAAGAAAAGTTCATGCGCTCAAACAATATTTAGATGCCCGCTTGCCTACTGGATCGATTACCAGCACCGACTCATTCTTTTTAGCAGAAATTTTCGCGCCTTTCACCAAACAATACCGATAACCTTTAACTGACCGTAAGCTATGTTTAACGCAATCAAAAGAAAACATGCACAAAATTCAGAGGGCACTTTGACTGTCTAAAGTGCGTAGAGGCGAAAGCGTTTTCCGCACCACTTTCGCTGTTTCTGTGGCACTGGTGACGTCACATATAATTTAGTACTAATTGCTAAGTAATGGCAAATCACTAATTAATGCTTAATTAATGATTAATGCCTGAATCCTGATTAACTGCTAATTAATGACGCTTAAGTTTCGCCTTTAGGAGTGGAACGCGACAGCGTGTTGTAGCGCTGCCAGGGAGTCCACGGAACGCCACCACCCGTTCGGCGCGATGCCTTGCCCTTTGAACGCAACGCGTTTTGAGGAAAGGAAATGGCGCAGTAATTCTGTGTCATCTCGGTGGACACCTGAACCGCACCGTAGAGGAAGGGGGGAAGTGGGAGTGAAAGAAGACAAAGAGTGCCGGTAATGAAGAAAGTGAGAATTGTATTTGAGGAAAGGAAATTACGCAGTAACTGCGTGGCATATCTCGATGGACAGCCGTCAAAATTTGGGGGGGGGGGGGGGGGCACTTTTTTGACCTAAAGTGTGGTCACTGATGTGTGGTTAAGATGTTAAGCTTCGCCTCTAAGAGTGGAACATCCCCACAGCGTCTTGCAACGCTGCCAGGGAGTCCATAGAACGCCATCGCCCATTTGGTTCTACGCGTCGCTCGTCGGTACATTGGTTTATGAGGAAAGGAAATGTATCTGTCTCTCATACCTAGGTGGACACCTAAACCTCGCCGGGAGGAAAGGGAGGAGGATGGGAGTGAGCGAAGACACCGTATTGACTAGACGCGCCTTTGTTCATTCCAAACCATCGAGCTGGCATGGCGGCAAATAATGGGACATCCATGACCATGACCATTATTTGCAGCTTGGGAGATGTTTAAGCTAGAAGTTCGTAGCATAGCTAATGAGATCGGCTCCGTGAAGTCTTATCTTAAGCATGGTGAGGAGAAACGGTTACTTCAGAGTCTTTATAATCTGCATGCGCTTGAATGTGAATCTCCTGGCTTGTACACAGAGGAAATTGGTGCTGTTAAGTGCAACCTTCAGAAGTTTGATGCAGAACGCTATCGTGCGGCCCGTGTACGATCCCGCAGCAACCGTGCTCTGCACTCTGAGGAGCCTACTAGACAGGCCTTGCTAGATGAGCGTCGTCACGTGGCTGCCAAGCGAATTTCTGAGCTCTACTGTGGTGGTGCCCTGGTCACAAGTACAGATGCCATAGTTACCGAGTTTGAAAACCACTATAGTTCTCTGTTTGCTGCCACGTCTAGCACTGCTGATGATGATCATATAGAGCGATTGGTGTCCATGATTAACCCACTCAATGAGGATGAGTGCAAGGCAATAAGTGGCTCTTTAAACTTGGGTGAATTGCAAGATGCAATTGATCAATTGCCGCTCTCGAAGACTCCGGGGCCTGACGGCCTCTCAGGAGAATTTTACAATGCATTTAAATCCGTTCTAGCCCCTGTCCTGCTCCAAATTTTTGAGACAAGTATTGATGTTGAATTTCTGCCTCAGTCATTTACGAAAAGTCATATTGTCTTTATACCAAAAACCGAGGATAAGGAAAAACTTCGATTTGTAGATGGCTACAGACCAATCAGGCTTTCTAATGTAGATTATAAGATTTTTGCTAAAGTACTGTCAAATCGGCTGCAGCTCGCAATGTCTACTTTGATTGGGCCTCATCAAACATGTGGCTTGCGGGGACGATCAATACAATCTAACCTACATGTAGCGCGTACGGTGTTGCAGTATTGCAGTGACGCTCAAGAACAAGTAGCAATGCTGCAAATTGACCTGGCAAAGGCATTTGATCGAGTGTGCCATTCATTTCTTTTTGCACTTTTAAATCACGTTAATCTCGGTTCAATACTTTCTACTGGCATACGCCTTTGTTACAAATCCTGTACCACGCGCTTGATTGTTAATGGCTATCTCTCGCAACCAGTCCTAATTCAGTCTTCGGTGAAGCAAGGGTGCCCACTGTCTCCGCTCCTGTTCGCATTATACTTGGAGCCACTTTGCATAAGTGTTATAAACAGTAGAGCTGTCAATGGTTTCCGAATAATGGGCCACGAACTGAAGGTATCGGCTTATGCAGATGACCTTGCGTTTTTTTGTACTGATAAGCCAAGCATCGATGAGGTTATTCGTTTAACGGAGGACTTTGGTTCGGTGTCAGGAAGTCGGATTAATCGCTCTAAGAGTTGCGGTCTTTGGTTTGGTAGCTGGGGTTCGACACCTGCTGAATATGCTGGTATAACATGGACATGCAGGCCACCAAAGTACCTTGGCGTCCCTCTGAGTGCCTATAAGCATAGCGCACATTATTGTAAAGACCGCGTGTCAACTCTTCAGCGCTATGCTCAAACGTTTGTCCCCCATGGCCTCTCAATTTTTGGCAGGGCGACCGCCTGTAATCTGTTTCTCGCCACTAAAATTTATTATGTACTGCAAATTATTCATTGCGCATGACTTCCTATCCAGCGTTTTCACAGGGTTTTCGCTACTTTTGTGTGGGATTCGTCTTTTGAATCCATGAGGCGTGATAACCTTTTTCGGCCTGTAAGCGCTGGCGGCCTTGGTCTAGTTCACCTGTATGTCCGACAGATAGTGTCACGTTTCATGTTTTTCCGTGACACTACACACCCAATAGTACGTTCATTCCTGCAAACAAATTTAGTTCATGTTTTACCCAACCTCATTGTGTCTTCCAATGTTTGTGACCGTCCGTGTTTGTGGGGCATAATGCCAGAGGTGTATTTGGCTGTCCGTTTCCTACTTGTTCGTTTTTCTCCTGAGTTCCTTTTTTTAGTGTCGAGGAAAAAGTTGTATAAGGATTTGATTAGTATGCTCTTCCCTCCGCCCATGTACCGCTCTCTGTATGTTGGTTTACCGGGGCATGACGTACTCAAAAGAGTACGTAAGATGCCAGTCTCGCCGTGTACAAAGACCTTTTTCTTTAAGTTACACACCGGTACGTTGCCCGTTAGAACATGGTTAGATAAAAAGGGCATTTTTGTGTCTACCGTTAATTGCCGCCTTTGTGATGAACCAGAAAGAATTGAGCATTGTTTCATCAGTTGCAAAGATGCAGTACTCTTCTGGGATATCCTGCAACGCACATTTAAAAAAAGAATTCATCTGACTCCACATTCTGTTCGCTATCTCACTGCGCTGCCATTTGTTGATGAACCCCTGGACATGTTCTTTCTGATTGGACTGCACAGCCTCTGGAAAACCCGCATGATGGACAGACACTGTGAACCTGTTGTGTCTACAAAGGATCACTTCAGTCGAATGGTTGTTCATTTAAGAGACGTGTATGCCCAGACTGAGTACGAACCGGAGTGGCACTCACTATTAGTGATGTGCTCTGCATTGCCCCTTTTCTAGTGTATATCTTTTGAATATGTATTGATTACCACTGTTTTCATAATGGCTTGTATATAGTTCATGTACATAGAACATTACATCGCTGTAATAAATACCATGTTGAAGAAAAAAAAGAAAGCTGGCATGGCGGAGTGGATAGCATGTTCGTCTCGCACTCGGAAGACCGGGGTTCGATTCCCGAGCTCGACCAATTTCCTACTCGGTCTTATTTATTTATATGGCCTAACTAGAAAAGTTAATTAGGCTAATTGGGTAATTAAGCAATTAACTAAGCTCAGTCCCACTTGGAGCATCACTATATGATCCCTTCAATTGGTTGCATGGTTATTAGCCAAAGTACAATGGGCACCGTTTGAAATTGGCGCACTGTGACGTAACGACCGTTTCGACCAACTGAAAAGCGTGACATTTCTGTCGACAACTGCTGCTTACAACGATGAGACATTAAAGGTTTTCGCCTTAAAAACTTTCTGCTCCTTTCTTGAGTGTTGTAATGCAATATTCACTCATCCGACACCGTCGATGACTCAGTTACTGTTTTTTTACAACCGTAGCAATACGAGCCAGGTATTGCGGAAATCACGGTTACGAAGTCGTGAGGCACTACCGACATTGCGATGACGTTAATGGGAGCAGCAAGGACAAGGCAGCGTTGGGGCTACGGAAGAGACAGCATCGATAGTTCGCTTTTGCTACGTCTGTGCGTGCAACATTACATACCATAGAATACTTTGGCCCTGAAGCCAGCAACGCGGTAAGCGCGCGCGTGTTCACAGTGCTGCAAAAAAAAAAAACGTCTAACCTCGAGAAATATAACCCCCAGAAAACCCGCACGCACTCTCCTGCAAAGGTGAGTAATGAGTGTGCTTTGAAGACGCGGAGTGGCGTGACAATCGCCGCAGCCCACGTATCGCCCAGAATCTCGAGGCCAAATGTTTGCCGCTATTTCGTGCGTTACGTGATGAGACAACTTCATGACCAAAGTAATGGCCAAAATCATGGCCAGGACTTCAAAGGTAACCGGGCGGCAGAGTGAATTTGTTCTGCTTCTTAATCCAGATCCAATGAGACCTGTGTACTTTGTCTAATTTGAAGACATCAGATACTCACAGCAGCCCGTATGTCGACGTAATCCTCGACAGAAACATTCCAGCCGCTCTGTATTGTCTCGCTGTACCCACATGCTGCAGTAATGACGAAGCGCTAATCGCACTCTTTCACTAAATAAGGGCGCCTACATCACTCACTCTCACTTCTTCGCACGTTCAGACTGAAAATGGCGTGTAACTTTGCTGAAATACTGATCTGTGCATGCAGTTTAAATATTTCTCGTGTTTGCATTCTGTTCCGACGAAAAGCTCGGCCACTTCTGCCAGCCCTTGGTTTTGGAGACACACAAGATATTCTTTGATAAAATTAAAAAGCGGCAATACTCACTTCTTTCCAAAATAGTGCTCTAATAAAGGCTACTCGGGCTTCGCTAGCTTGAATGAGGTATTTTTTTCGAACGGAAACTTTGTCCATAATCGCTTTGAGCCACTTAGGCAGAGTGTCGCCATGTCCATGAGGCACCATGGTGGCGTGTGTTGGCGCCGCCATGTCCATGAGGTCTTGCTGGAAGCGCGCAAAAGAAAGCGGGGAGCATGCGGCTAGAAACAACTTAGATCCCGCAGTCAGGCAAGCTCATTCCTGTAACTCTCCTTTAGAATTCCACTTGTTCTCCCAAAATAAATTTTCACCTCATCCTTGTTAGGAAAGCTGAAGTCTACACCAGCAGAACGCTAAGGGAACGCTAGCTGAAATCAAGAAGAGAAAATGGACATGCGCGCAACACCGATGCTCCTTTAGGGTAACGTGGGTAGTGGATTACTAGAGAATGGAATCGTTGAAAGAAATCTGCCAGGACTGGGTGGGCGCAGCTGATGCAGCACAGGGCTAATTAGAGCTCTATCATTGGGAGAAGCCGTTGCCCTGACCTAACCAGGATGATGATGATTACGATGGATTAAGAACACGTAAGTGCGCGATATATAGACCCACACCGTGTTTACAAACAAAGCAATTTCGAACGCAATGTATATTTATAGCACATACCAATGGAAATGACTCCCGGCCGGGGGAACATAACAGAAGCGCGGCCTATGGAATCGCATGTAAGCAACCAGAAATATTCTTCTCGTTTCGCAGAAAACTCATGGAGGCGGGCGAGTGCTTTGAAGAAGAGTGTGACAAGTATGCTTCGTCATTTCTAGCCAATCTTTCTAAAACGCCACGATAAATGTGCGTTACGAAGCCGGATATACCCCAAAAGGCGCTCTATCCGCTACGTGTTTCCCCGAATCGCGCAAGCTTCTCGTGTAGTCCGACATGCTGTCTTGTGGCCTACGCTTCCTCGCAAGTACTGTGGTTCAAATTCGGCAACCTAGATAGGTTTACGTTGATGATAGTCCTCGAACACCACGATACAGGAACAGCACCAGACGACTAACAACGCAATTACGCACATAGGTGGCGCTTACAGAGGCCGGTGGCGGAGTCGGTCAGTGTGTCTACGGGCCGCGCTCCCGTTCCGTACCCCCAGCCGGAAGTCACTCCCATTCGTAAGTGTTTTAGAAATACATCACCATCGAAATTACTCTTCATACTTTCAGAATCTGTTCTAGGATGAACTTAGTTGTTCTTCACTGAAGGTCGACATCACAGGTGCACTGCGAAATCAAAAAATTTATTTGAAACCTTTTGCTTCCATATATTCTAAGGAACGCTAAGCCTACTTTTCACCCTCATGTTTTCCCCTAGTCGTCCCAGCTGGCGACAGCAGCGCCACCGCATCTCGTTTAAGTCACAGATCGGGGTTGGTCTCTTGGCTCACCATGAATAAGGGATGCCGTGTACAGATGTCTTTGAAGGATGTAGGTCATTGAATACACTGTATAAACTTTGCATCCGTTAAAGGCGAAGTGAGGCACATGCAGTTTGCCAGGAAGGAAAACGCGGCAAGCGCTCGAAAGAACACGGATCGCAGTAACTGGCCACACGGGTGGCACGAAAGAACCGCGCGCCGTGTCTCGTATCACCTGCGTTCATAACGTCGGGCGTCCATTTTTGCTTCTTCTCAGCAAGCCTCTCCTGAATGATCTGATAACAGCGTGGAATAACGAACGGAACGTCCACGTCAGATGCGAAGAACTTGGTCTCGACTTAATTCACATCCTCCCGTCTGGGCGAAGAACAAACAAGGATTTCCTAACGGTTTACAACTACATTGTGAACGTGCTAACAGAAAGAAAAGAAACCTAATTTGACAATCTTTTTTTTTTCTTGTTTAAAATACCTGAGCAGGAGTTGAAACCGTTGTCTGGGACCATACTCCTGCCATAGAAGTCCACGTATTAGGCATCGCAGATTCCCTTTTCGCTTGAAAATAATCATATTTAACAAAGTACTGCTTGTGGGCGGCACAGTAACGCACTCAAAGGGCACTCATGCCTGAATTTCATTAACCCATCCTCACTTTTTAAAGTGTCGTATAAAGAGCGCCGCTCAGAGAGCGAGGATTTGAGGTAACGAAATCGGTTTCAAGAAAATCAGTAGAGGGTCGCTAATACGTGCCTCGCATACGAAAGTAAGGGGGAAGCAGGAGTTTGGGGGCGCAGAGGCTTCGCGCATCTGCCAAGTGTAACCAATTTGGCTACGTTTTCTGCGGCAAGCAGTTTATGCACTCCCTTGCCATCTCAACTAGCAAACGAATTCATTTTGCTTCCCAACTCTTCCCAGCTGCGCCCGCTAATCTAATTGGCAACTTCCTGCGCTGAAGAAGAAGAACCTGTGCGCTGTTTTGTTTTCCCTGTTCCGGAATGCGGGCGCCGTCTTAAAGGGCCTTTTGAAACGTTCGGTCCTCTATTTCGTTAATAGCAGAGCTCCGGCATAATTAGTGAAAACGCATTACTGCGTCGACAGGCTTTTTTCGACGCGCATAAGCCGCAGGGGGCGGCGAGAATTTATTCGCTCTTATAGAGAAGAAAGAGACAGCCAACGTTCGTTCCACCCTGGCCCACTGCGAAATGAATTTGCATTTCGGTCTTGCGATAAATGGACCTCCAAGTAAGAATGAAACGAAAGAGCCAGTGTGTGGAAACTACTGTGAGCTAGCCAACGCCCGACGCGCGGTGGATGTTGGCAACGGCGGCGTCTGAGGTAGGTCGTGACGGTAGAGGAAGCGCATTAAGGCATTGGCCTCCGGGAACTCGAAACGGCCCTGCTAATGCCAGCCCCGCGCGCGGTGCACAAGTCAAGAGCACTCGCGTATTCCTCTCCACTTTTGTCGGAAAGATCATAAAGGAGGCTTAGGTGCATTACGGGAAGCAGCGTTTCGTGCTTCCAGATATATGTCTTCCATTCGGTCGCTCGATTCATTTTACTATATGGCCGCCATTTGCTCTCGGAGTAGTCCGAAGAGTTGAAATTCTACGAACCGAAGCTGAGGAAGTGAATAAAAGTAAGCAAACCGAAGTGCATGCGCCACCTTCGTTCCCCCACGTCATTTAGGTAAGCACGCGTTCCCCCTCCCCGGAATGGTCGCAGGCGTAAGCACTTTCTCAAAACTGCATCCTTTTGAATTACCCCGTGGCATTTCAGTGGCATTAGCAGTCCACTCTGAGAAATGGAATAGCAAGAACGGCGACAGTACGATAACCATAATGATGACGCTCAAATATGCGAAACCTTTTAGCTACATGGCATATAAACAGCTTATATCAGCTACACAGGCCCTGCGTCGGCCATATCAGAGTCCTTGAAATACTCTGTCCACGGTAATGAGATACAGCTTTTTAACCGACGAAATGAAGGACTGAATGTTTTTTTAGCTTATTTTTTTAGTCATATTCCTAGCTCCTCTGCGTTGAATAGTTTTAGAAAACAAACGTAGAAATTCATTTCTTGTAGTTTCTGAAACGGATCCGATGCTCGTGGTTAGAAGCACAGGCTGATATTGGGTGACTGCCCGCTCACAGCAAAGTACAGTTCCACCCCTTCTCTGCGATCTCCGCCCATTCGTTTACATTTAAAATGACGAGTACTGCGGCGGTGGTATAAGCAGAAAACGGGCAAAAGTTTTCAGATCTGCTTCATTGCAGCTATGTCATAAACAGTCAAACCACTGTAAAGCAATCGTTGACACTCTGGGTCTTTTTAATCGAAGGTATGCCGTATAGATCGCCCTAAATATGTTATCTGGTTGAGACGAAAGCGTATCCATTGCAATGAATGTCAGTAATTATTTTTTTTCACTCGTTTGTTACAGCGACCAGAGGCGCGAGTAAGGAATTGTCCCGTACCAGCAAAAATGAGGGGGGGTATATGAAGGCACAGGACCACTTCAGCTAAGCCAGAGTACGTAAAGGAGAACTGAGCGAGGTCAATGGAGTGCCCTTCACTCAGTTTTCACTCATCGGTCGCGAAAGTTATACACCTGCTGCCAGTAGATGACGCTCATCACACGGCTACCGAGCGCCTGTGTGAGTCCGGAAGGGAGGATAAGAGGTGTGGTGATGGGGGCGGGTGCACCCTGCGGCAAAGAACACAACTGCGATTCGTGTCATCCGTGTTCGGCCTGCCTGACCCCGATGTGCATTTTCGTTCCTTTCC